>NC_143482.1:57422915-57727464 GCF_027475165.1 Benincasa hispida
ATCCATAAACTACACATTAAGTTCAGCCCAAATGCAAACAAAATGATATATATAGAAAGATTATATATTGAAAAATAACTAGAGAAAGAATTTTACCACAGAAGCGTTCGGACGATTTTGGATAGATGAACAAATGGAGGACGATTTCGAACAATTTTGAATGGACGAGCAAATGGAGGTGTTTGAATGCACAAGACAGAAGCAAAATGAGGAAGATTTCGGAATTGTAGACTGAGAAACGCAACAAAAGAAGGCAAAATCGACGGACGGAGAAAGCTTTCGAAAGACAGAAAGCTCGATGAGGAAGAAGAAGGGGCGGGTGTGGCAGATTTAATGGAGAGGAAGTCATGTACCGAGTACACAACTTGAGGTAATCGTGTAGTCAATCCTACATGACTGCCACGGCAGACTACGCGTGCCATATGGGTAGGGACTCGTATATCCGATACACAATTAAGGTGTAATCTTGTACCCAGTACACGATTTAAAAACCTATTTTTGGGAATACTTTCCCTCCAATCATATTTTTGTCATTATATTTAAAAAAAATATTATTTTTAAAAAAATCGAAATTTAATTCCATTTTAATTTTTCTCACACATTTAGAAATATATAAATATTTTTGGATTTTTATTTAATTATTTTACAAAAATTTTTGCTTATATATTCGAGAATTTATAATAATTTCGTAAGACATATATAGCGTAATTTATGAAATTGAATTTAAATATTCAAATAAGTAAGAGACATATTAGATGCAAAATTGATATTTTAGAAATCTATAAAACACAAAAATGGAAAATTCAATGACCTATTTGACATTTTTTAAAATTTAGGAGTTGTATATATAAATACAAATTAGGAAGGTCATGGGCTAAACTTCCAAACGTATATATATTTATTATTTGTGTTTCATCACATGAAATCTTGTATCTACTAGTTTAGACACCATATATAAAATTTAATAATAAATGAAGAAAGTTAAGGTGTAACAGTTATATTTTTGGACCAACTTGAAAATTTAGGTTCGTGAAGTTGACAACCCAAATGATCCAAACATGTTCTTTAACCCAATCCAACTCAACCCTCAAAATTAGGGTTGGGTTGGGTTGGATTGTTGGGTTATTGTTTGTTTTCTTCTTAATTTAAGATACTTAAATTTTATCTACAATACATTCTAGTAACCAAAATCTCATAAAATTCAATTCCATCTAATAATTAAAATCTCATAAAACTCAATTTTACCTATCAAATATCTATTAATACAAAATTCAATATTAATCGAGAGTCTAAATTACAAAGGAACAGGAAAGTCCCTAGATTTTATTAATATATCACAGCAAATAATAGCCAATACCAGTAAATACATCCCTACAAAGCTGAAGAAACTAGAATACAAAACCAAAAACAGACCATCAATGAAAGAACTTAAAAACAAAAATCAATAGAATTATACCCTTAAACATAAAATTATGAATTTAAATTTAAAAGTGATTAAAAAATAGTGAAACTTAATTAATTATAATTCTTTTATTGATTTTTAATTTATTAACATAAATTAATATGAAAGACGATGAGTATTTAGTGAATAATCGAGGTTAAAAATGTAGATGTTACATAGGGCCCGAATTGAAGTAATACACAAATGTCAAGGGTAAAATTGTGAGATTTTGAAACTTAACGACTAAATTAAAACCAAATTCAAAACTTAAGAACTAAATGTGTAACATTTAGAAATCTATGAACTAAATAAAAACTAAACCCAAAACCTAGGGACCAAAAAATTATTTTTTCCTAAAAAAAATTACAAAACAATACAATATTTTTCATAAAATATTTTAAATACTTTTTAGACTATATTATAAGAAAATCCCTTGAACTTTAATTTTTTTTTTAAAAAAATACCCCTAAACTTTCAAAATTTTCAAAATATCCTTAAGCTCCCAATCTATCACACCTCCTCCCAGACTACTCTCTTAGCCTAGGAAAAGACATGCCTACAACAGTTATCAACCCTTTTGCTGACACTTACTGCTTATTAACTCTAGCAAAAATAATCTGATACCAACATGCAATCTCATACACAGCAGCTGCCTCTATGGCCAAAAACATTAAGTTTAAACACAAAACATTTACAGAGATTACATTACTAGTTTCATATGTCCCAATACCCAAAACTTAGTCCCTATATGAATAACTATAACATGTGTACAACTATTTACAGTAACCACCTAGTTGACGGGTTACAATAACTTTAGTCCTTGAGTGGCAGAGCAGATGCAGAGCTACCTACTGAGGATTTGACCGCTACCTAGGGGAAAGAAAAATATTTGAAAACGGGGTGAGCTTGTTAGCCCAGTGAGTGACTTAAGAAAAAAAAACTGATTCTCATGCATAAGTCTCGATAAAGAGATCATATTGAAATATAAATCTTTACAGTAACCTTGTACTTAAATATAAACATTTTCCAAGCATAAAACATGTAAATTTGTTTTCATCATAAAACATTAACTGTTCCTTAGTTGAGAATAACCCTACTGCGGTTAAATCCCAACGTCAATTGCTTAGTCAAGAGAGAACCTTTTTGCTCAATCTCTTACTTAGTCAAGAGATAACCCTTTTGCTCAATCTCTGACTTTCACTACCTACGTGCATGTGGTTATAACTAAGTACCGTCATACCTTAGGTACTTCTGCTCAGATACCTTCTCAATGTCCCTCAGTATCGAGCTTCAAGTAAAACTAGTCATACTATGACTTTCTCTTTAAAGCATGTAAAGCAAAATGCACAGGAACCATGTCTTTAAAGGTACTAACGCATGCTTTGTGTATTTAAACACACATAAATAGTTTTTCAATAAACTTTCATACATGGCATGCATTTAAAACATAATTCATAGTTTGCTTGGAAAGCTACTTTATAAAACTAGCTAGCATGAGAATGATCTTTCTTAAAAACATGGTTTCTTTTAAAACATTGTAAATATTTAGTCACTCACAACTTTTAGGACTACTCCTCAAAGGTTGATATGCTTCTAACATTGATGTCAACCATGTGGACACAAAAGCATATATTAGCTACTAATACTGGTCTTCTTTTTTAGACTAACCCTCAAATAAGCTTTGCGTTTAGCCTTCCTCTAGAAGACTTTTACTCAATGCATACCTTGCTGTAGGTTTAGCACTTAGGAATTTATTTGAGACTTTGGCTCGTGCAATGCTTCCAACCGCATCTCACAAATGCATCCCACTTATGCAACCAACACTTTGCTCTAAGTGTTCCTTCAGCTGCACAAGGTCATCCACAAGGCTACTTATGTGTTCAAGACTTCAATGCAAGCTCTCCTCAGTCCACACAGCAGGTCCAATGCATAGGAATGCTCAACTTTTGATCTGTTCGAGCGTTTTACTTCGAGCTGCCAACTTACTCAACCCAAGTATCTGCCTGCTTGTTCATAACATTCCAGATTCAATTTTCTGAGTTAATAACTCGAATTCTAGAGCTCATCTCAAGAAACTTCCTTCTAAAAACTTGTTTATAATTGTCTCAGGAAGCTTACCTTAAAATTTTAGCTTCAAACTCTTTGTGGTTCGTCTTGGAGACTCAATTATTTATCAAAGGCCCGGATTCACCTGTGACTAGAACCTCTAATCACTTTTTCCCTTCTTTGGCCTTATTCCGGCAGCGTCACCTCTGAAACTAGACTCTCAAAGCTTTCCAACGACACCAAGATCTCTCAATTTGCACGGAGGAATTGATCAAATTGAGCTTTTGAAATTCAGCCTCCCTTTTATACTGCTTTCCACCGTTTACCATTAAAGCCTAGGATGTCCAGCTTAGATTTAGCTAAATCCGGTGCTTAGGACAGCTGTTTCCCCTTAATCGGTGGTCAAGACTGATTACTTCATCTACTATCAACATATTCTTCAACTAGGTTCAACGCACACCTTAGTTCTCACGCAAGCCTATTCTAACGCATGTGTTTTGTGCCTTGGCCTCCTCTTGGCCTCAAGCCTCAACACAACTTTAGCTCTTTCAGCTTTGCAAAGCCTGACTCACACAATCTCTACTCATCACATGACAAGATTGACCAATGCACAGCCAGCCTTACTCCAGCGCATAGCTCTAATGCACATTGAGTAGCTAGCGCTCAATGCCCAGACTGGTCTGCTCGCACGCAAGCCTCAATCGTTTAGCTCAACGCCCATCGCACAGCTCATCATTCAGTGATCTCTCGCTGATGCTCATCACTCAACGATCTCGCTCTCGCTCATTGTATAGCACACAGCCTATCGCACAGCTCTCACTGTTGCTCATCATGTAGCGCTAACACCTATCGTCTAACGCATCACATCCATCGTCTAACGCTCATGCCCATCGTGTAGCGCCATCATCTAGTGTCATCATCTAGCGCTGATACTGATCGTTTAGTGCCATCGCCCATCATTTAGCGCTTTTGTCCATCGTGTAGTGCTATCGTCTAGCGTATCACTTTGCATCATTTAGCATCGCCCATAGCTACATGATCGTCTAGCGCGTCGCTTAGCACCGCCCGTACTGTCCGTGCACGCAACTCCAATGCCCAGCACCCATGCTCGCACACATCTAATGTTGCCGCATGCATGCTAACCTCTCAAGACTTGGTTGCCGCATGCCTTGTCCCCGCATAGCTTTTCTTCTCTCGGCCACACTTGGCCTCCTTAAATGTTCAACTAACCTCTTAAATGAGTAAGGCCAACGCCCTTGACTCAACTCCAACGCCTAGCACAAGGCCAACGCATGGGCAAACACTTAGGCAATTTTCTAGCTTCACCCAAGAGTCAAGCTTTCAAACTCAAACTTTTCTTCTAACTTCTTACCATTTTCCCTACAATCAAACATTAATTCTCACCTTAACTTACTCACCATACTTGAGAGAATTTGTCTTAGAACTGGTTCTTTCTAAACGTGAGAGAATTTCTCATTTCTTCTTGTTTAGTCCACATATCTTAACTGAAATGGACAGTTTTCATTTATTTTTTTTATATAATCAAATGTCAAATAATTGACCAGAAAAAAAAAAGGAGTTAGAGGTTATTGAGGAAGAGAGGCAAAGAAAATGAGGAAAAATAGAGGAGTAAGATGGTATTAACAGTTTTTTTATTTATATACTAACAGTAATTTTTTCTAAAATTCAAGGGTATTTTTTATATTTTTAAAAGTTCAGGGGTATTTTTAGCACAAAACACTAACGGTTTCCATCCAAAACTAACGGTAAGGGTATTTTGTATAATTTAGTCTACTCTTTATAAGTTATTTATATACTAACAGTAATTTTTTCTAAAATTCAAGGGTATTTTTTATATTTTTAAAAGTACAGGGGTATTTTTAGCACAAAACACTAACGATTTCCATCCAAAACTAACGGTAAGAGTATTTTGTATAATTTAATCTACTCTTTATAAGTTAAAGTGTATACAATTACAATTATTTAAACTTATAAAAAATTTCTTTAGAAATCTTTTAGGCATATTTTAAAACTTTCGATGACTAAAAAATTATCTTATAAAAATTTAGAGACCAAATGAATCTATTTTTCAAAATTTATAGACTATAAAACAATTTTCACATAAATTTTTATATCACGAATGGAAAGAAGCAAAATTAAAGACATTATAGGGGGAAAAAATATATAATTAAAATATCTAACTATATCTAGTAAAGCATTGGAAACTCTGATACTACAAACTCGAAAAAATACCACTATTGCTAAAATAAAAGCATATACATATATTAATACACATTAATGGGCTGTTGGATATACCCCTGAGAGTAGAATTTTGAAAACAAATGACTTTGAGGAAACAAATTTGAAACAAATTTATATTTTATGTCTTCAGATGTATATTTGATAGGCGATTCAAAAATTAAATTTCAATTATTTTTTAAAATGGGTTTGAAAATATATTTATAAATCATAAAAATATATAAATATATCAATAAATAATGACATTTTGTTATGTTTGAAAATATTTAAAGCAGTTTTACCATTTAAAATACAATTATACTGATAGACAGTCTGACATTTTTTTTTTCAATTCATATGAGTATTCGTCTTAATTCCTCAATGGGGTTTGATTTCCGTCTACAAATTAATTTAGGGATTGAGAAGATATTTTTATCACTAACCCAAGACTTCCCGATAATCTTATTGTGAGTTAAAAATCTTTTGATTTTTCTATTCGCTTGAATTTATCTCTTTAGACTATATATTAAGGGTATTCAAATAACTCAACAATTCGAATAACCAAGACTATCCAATTCAAAATGCAAGAGTTGGGTTTGGTTAATTTTGTTCTTAGGTTGTGTTGGGTTAAACTTTCTCTATTTTTGTTGCGTTTGATTCGATCGTGGATTGACTAAAAAGAAATTTGGGTTGACCTAACCCAACTCTAATTTTATATATATGACTGTTGCAAATATAGACATTAGACCCAAAGTATTAGCAGATATAACATAATGTAAAAAAATTACAAATTTGGCCAAATTTAAACAGTCTATCAGTGATAGACCATATTATTGGTAGGAGTCTATCAGTGATAGACCATATCACTGGTAGGAGTCATAGAGTTTATCGCCGATAAACTTAGAAGTCTATCAACAATAGAAGTCTATCGCTGATAGACTTGACTATATTTGTAATTTTTTAAAAATGATGTTATACATTTGCTTATTATTTCTAAAAATGCTACCAATTGTAATTACCCTAAATACATACATACATACATACATACATAATATATGTTTAAAGTTTGATTACTTTGTGTTGATTAATGTGTGAATTTTTAATATTTTTTCTTTTAAAATTGTTATCATATTTATCTTTGTTTAAGTTTGCGATAAATATTATAAATATTTGATATTTAGCATTTGAATTCTATGAGATTTTAGTTATTAGTCGTTTGTTGTATATAAATTTATATATTTTTAATTGAAAAGAAAAAAAAAAGTTATAATTCGACAATCCAAGGGCATTTGAGATTTTACTTGAGTCTTTTGGGTTGTCAATCCAATCAACCCTCGGGTTGGTCCAAAAAAACACCATGAACCTAATCCAATCCAACCCATATACACTCCTACTTAATATGTAGTGTAAAGTGCTTATTTACATTTGTGTTGCAAATGTTTACTATTGTTCTAATAATTTTTAGATGTATGCCTATGTCTCAAGAGAGTTTTGATATAGGAAAATTTGTCTTACTTCTTTTGTTTCCATTTCCAGTCCAGGCTCTATGCAATCCATTGGAGGTAGATAGAAACACTATCTCCTTGTAGCTTTGCCTACCATCCTTCAATGGTATAATATATCTTAGAACTAGAAGTTATAGCTTTCTCCTATTATGAATTTCTCTAAATATGCCAAGGTTAGACTTGTAGATTCTGATGCTTACAACCATTTTTATCTGAAGGTAAAATTTAAAGCTCCTAAACTTACCACTTCTTGTTGATCTAATCAAAAGTTACGATTGTTGCAGTGTTCATTTTGTAGAACTGAGAGGAATAGGTGAACTCTTTGCTATACATGAAGGCTATAGAGAAGTCGACAATATTAAATCGTAACAAGGTAAAAATAATCTACATTCTTATTCTAAATTTTCATATTTAATCCCAGTTTAGCAAGACAATTGCACACTAAAGTTTGTTTTTCTAGTAGACTGGAAACAATACCTCCCAGTTCAGAGTAGGATTTAATAGTACTTCGCATGTTTTGATCTCTAAAACAAGGAAAAACACGTGTATGAATCGTTAAAGATAAAAAAAGGACTAAAATTATTATTTTCAAGAAAGCTTAGGGATGAAAAATATTTTTTAACCTAATTTGTTTGATCTTTTCTATTGACTTTACATTTGTATAAAGATTTATGATTTGAAAGAGAGGAAAAGAAGTAGTAATTGTGCACAAGATTCAGTCCTTTTGTGTTCTATACTTTGAGGATAAAAAGTATGTATTTTCTTCTTTGTTGAACAGGTTCATCGAGCATGCCTTACTCAAGATGATTCCCAAAGCTATTAGGTACCTTAAGCAAATACTTCTTATATTTCACACTCATTAAGTAGAGGCGAACACTAAAACCGACCAAATTGAAACAATTGACAAAACCTTAATCGAATCGAATCGGAGAGTATATTGCCCAAGTATGATCCATCTCAATCTTCATAGACAACTATAGCCACTCATGTTAATAATTATATCTGTTAAAATTTTCTTCTAAGCTCATATCATTTGTTTATTGTAGGAAATCATCAAGGGAGCAGGCCATAGTAGTTCTATTGACTGGTGACTCTAGGTATGAATGCATATAAGTCTTTTATGTTGGGATTGGCAAGATGTGGGAATCCCACAGCAGTTATTTTGATGGAGGAGGATGGGTTCCTTAATTATAAAAAGATCATATCTCCTTTGTTTTCAAATATCCTAATTAGGAAAAAAAATTAAGCTTATGTATGCTCATTAAATTCCTTATTTGCTTTTACTTTTTTGAAAGTAGGAAAAAAAAAGGGTGTGAGTAGACAAAAGTTTTGAAGAAAGTGATTTTGTAATTGGGGTCGGAGAGAGATCTTTGTGTGATTATAGCAATTTTTCACATAGTTGAATTTTTTTTTTCCTGTTCCATGGTTTTTCTCCAATCAGGGGGTTTTCCATATAAATACTTGTGTTCTTAGATTTATTGCTTTCTTTATTATTTTCTGTTTATTTCTTACGTTAGAAATGGGAGGTTTTGAAGGGAAACCGATGAAGGTCCCTGTGTGGAAGTGGAGATCGTCCTCAATTTTAATTTTCACAAAACTTTAAATTACAGAATAAAAATACAGATTATGCATTATCAAACAAAAAATTTTATAGCATGCATTTAAAAAGAGAAAAAGGGAAAAGGAATGAATCTTTCAAACCCTCACTCCCACTGCACCCTTGTTCAAAGAAATTAAAATAAAATAAAATTTAAATAATATATATATAATAACTATCTTATTATATGTATATACTATATGTTATATCAAATATAATATATAACCTATAGTTTTATATTAAAACAAATACAATATAACTTATAGTTTTATTTTCTCTCAACAATGCATGACATTTAATATAAACCATATTTATATTAAATTCAATTATATGAATCTCATCCATATAACTAATATTTGAATCATATTCAAATATTTAATTCCTCTCAACTATTTATGGTATTTAATATAAATCATATTTATATTAAATTTAATTATATGCATCTCATTCATATACTTAGTATTTGAATCATATTGAAATTCCTCTCAAAATACTTAATATTATAATGTATCAAATATATTATATTAATTATATCACATACAATTAATAATTAATTATGTCATATATAATTAATTCCCTCAATTAATTTGAACAATTCAAATTAATCCAAAAATTAATTCTCAATTAAATTTTGTTGAGCTAAAGAGGGAACCTTATGGATCTGTAGATTGAAGCTCCAATGATATTTGGATAATTAATTAAAGTATTTAATTAAATTATCCAACTTTTATTAACTGATAGTCATTCCATTAAAGGCCAACAACTGCACTCTTCGCACTACAGATATATTTCTGTGTCCATTAGATATAACTAATTAATAATGCGATGACCCTTCACAAATTGCTCGTAAGTACAGCTGGGCCAAAATTACCGTTTTGCTCCTATAGTTATATCTAACTTCTTAAGTAACACGGATTCCTCTAATGAACAATAAGTCATAGTCCAACTATGACCAAATCTCTCTCTGGTCAGGAGAGGGTGTGGCCACATATGTTCAAGCCCCAAAATCCGCCCTTAAGGGAGAAATTTATCTACTTGCCTCGACATCAGATGAGGAGTGAATTCCGTCTTCTGTAACTATGTTCCCAGCTCCCTAATCAGACGAATCCCCAAAATGGTAGATATATTGAGTTGGCAATCTGACAACTCTCACCCATACAAATCAAAGGACCACCTTCATGAGTAGGAGTTCACAACTCATTCAGGATTCAGGTCATGTCACCCATGGTCATCCTGGTGAAATGTATGTCTCTATTATTAACAGTGTTATATAATAAGACTAACCATTTCGTGGTCTGGTCTTATACAAACTCTTTGTATAGGATATCTTCGCTCACATGTCTCCACATGTATGATCAAAATCAGATAATTTATAGCACTTTACAACACTTGTAACATCTACAAAGTAGGTCATATCCATAGTGTCACAAGGATAAGGTACCCACCCTTATCCATCTACTACAGACTGTTTAGGTTATTATTTAAATAAGATCCATTATGTCTCTACATACTTATTTAAATTACATAAAATAACTTAGGATCTTTAGTTTATTGGATTGAGTATATGCTCATAAAATAATTGTTATTTTATTAATAACAATTTGTTTATACAATGTTTACAAATTACGAGAATACAAGAGATTTAAGACACCAATCCCAACAATTTTCCACTTCTCCTAAAGCTTAGGGAGCCTAATGTATATTAAACTAAGGTATACACTATACCCCAATAACATCTCCCACTTGCCCTAGACAATATGTCGCATATCTCGTAGACTTAGACTTTCTAGATGATCATCGAATAATTTAGGCATGAGAGTCTTTGTAAACGGGTCAGCAATGTTGTGCTCTGAAGCAATCTTCATGACAATCACGTCACCTTGATGCACAATCTCCCGAATCAAGTGATATTTTCATTCACTATGTTTGCCTTTTCGATGACTCCTAGGTTCCTTAGAATTTGCCACAACACCACTGTTATCACAATAAAGTGTGATGGGCAAAGACATATTTGGAACAACTTCCAAAACAGTAAGAACCTTCTTAAGCCAAACAACCTCTTTACCAGATTCACAAGCAACTACGTATTCTACTTTCATAGTGGAGTCTATGAAGCATCTTTGCTTGATGCTTCGCTAAACTATAGCTTCTGAAGGAACTCTAAAACTAGAGACCAAGTGAGCGGAAGTGGATCATTCTAAACTTCATTGAGAAAGAACACATACATTTACAATTATACAAAAATAGTTATGCATAAAGAATAAATTGCAACATGTTTCTTAAGTAAATACAAGAGGATCGATTATAATACCTTTGAAGAAGTCTTTCTTCACATATTTCCCTCGATCAAACTTGAACGCGTCCAAATAGCACGAATGCAACGATCAACTGGAAGATCCTCGATCACCAGCGAGGGAAACTCGATCCTACAGAACTCGACACCACCACAAGAGTATCTTGGTAATCTCAGTGTGAGAATTCAGGAGTTGTGGGCTCTATATGATTTTGGATAAAGGAAAGGAGAAGGTAAACAACCGAGTAGACGATCGAGTATGCGATCAAACGATCGTGTAGAAGAAGAAGCCTATCGTATGGACTTGATACTCGATCGTGTAGAAACGAGTAACTATCGTATAGTAAACTCAATACTCTATTGTTTAGTCTCTGATTAGTGATCTTATTACTTGATGCGTGAGACGCTTCTATTGAATGATTTGAAAAACAATTTTTCCTTTTATCTCATAGTTACCATAAAACCTTGAATAACCTCTCACTCAAGTTGGTTATTGAGAAAAAGAATTAATTATCATATAATTAATAAATTTAAAATAAATACAATAACTAACTTATCATATTATATTTATAACCTATAGTTTAAATATTGTATCATATGCAACTTATAAACCATAGTTGTTTTTCTATTCTTATGGCATTTAATATAAATCATATTTATATCAACTCCTCCAATCAAATAATGTATCAAATACATTAATCAATTATATCACATATAATTGAATTAATTTAATTATATCATACATAATCAAATTCCCTCTTGTTAATTTGAACTCTTCAAACTAATCCAAAATCTGATTCTCAACTTGAATCCATTGAGCTACCAAGGGCACCTAATGAACCTATAGCTTGAAGCTTCAACGGTACATATATAACTAACTAAACTCTTTAATCACGATATCCACTATTTGTTAACTATCAGGCACTCCACTAAAGACCAACAGTTGCACACTTCGTACTACAGATATATTTCTGTGTCCATTGGATATAATCAATCAACAGTGCGATGACCCTTCACAAATCATTCGTAAGTATAGCTGGCCAATTTATCGTTTTGTTCCTGTAGTTACATCTAACTTCTTAAGTACCACTGATTCCTCTAATAAACAATAAGTCATAGTCTCATTATGACCGAGTCTCTCTTCCCAAGAGAGGATGTGCCCACTATGTTCAAGACCTGGAATCAACCCTTAAAGGAGCAACTTATCTACTTACCCCTGCTTCGGGGAAGAAGTGAATTTCGTCTTGTGTAACTGAGTTCCCAGCTCTCCAATCAGATGAATCTCCAAAATGGTAGGCTTGTTGAGTTGGCAATCTGGCCACTCTCACCCATACAAATCAAAGGACCGTCCTTATAGGCAAGAGTTCCCAACTCACTCAGGATTCAGGTCATGACACCTATGGTCATCCTGTTGGGGTTGATGCCCTAAAATCTCGTTTCCTGTAGTTTGTAAACAGTTTGTACGAACGCTTGTATTGTTAATATATGATATTTACTTCACATCTTGTATTTTTGCTTAGTTACTTGTTTCATTTGCTTTACCACAAACCAATAAACACAAAATCACTGGTTATCTGTATGTGACTCAAGCATGTATGTGGTGACATACAAGTGGATCATGTCTTGAGTGATAATGGTCTATAGTATATAGATATAGGAGGGAAACCTTATCCTGGTAACGCTACAAACGCGACCCGCTTTGTGGAATGGTCACAAGTGTTGTGACTTGTCACATATGGTCTGATCTTGATCATTCGTGTTGGGGACATGCAAGCAGGGACGTCCTATACAAAGAGTTTGTATAAGACCTGACCACGAAGTGTTAATGTCTCGTTATATAACACCGTTCATGATAGAGACTTTACTTAACTAGGATGACCATAGGTAACATGACCTCAATCCTGAGTAAGTTAGGAACTCCTGCCACTGAGGGCGGTCCTTTGATTTGTATCGGTACGAGTGGCCTGGTCACCGATTCAAACCTACCATTTTGGGGATTCTCTGATTTGGGAGCTGGGAACTCAGCTACACAAGATAGAATTCACTCCTTCCCCGAGGCAGGGGTAAGTAGATAGATAGCTCCTTTAAGGACTGATTCCGGGGCTTGAACGATGTGACGCCACACACCTTCTCTTGGCTCGAGAAGTGTTCACATATAGTTAGACTATGTTGTATTGTTCATTAGAGGAATCAGTGGTACTTAAAGAGTGAGATGTAACTACAGGGGCAAAACAGTAATTTGACCCAGCTGTACTTACAAGCATCTGTGAAAGGTCATCCTACTCATGATTGGTTTTATTCGATGGACATAGAAATATATCTGTGGTAAGAAGAGTTCAGCTGTTGGTCTTTAGTGGAATGTCTGACAGTTAACAAATGGTGGATCTCGTGGCTAAAGAGTTTAGTCAGCTATTCACGATCCATTGGAGTTTCGAGCCATAGGTCCATTAGGTCCCCTGGGTAGCTTGGATAAAGTCGAGAACCAGTGTTTGGGTTAATTTGAAATGTTCAAATTGACAAGAGGAAGTTTGATTATATATGATATAATTGGATTGGTTAATTATATATGATATAATTGGCTAAATGTATGAGATACATTATTTTAGAGGAAATTATATATAAATATGATTTATATCAAGTAGAGAAGAAAATACTATAGTAGATATGTGATATCAAACTATAGGATAAAAATATAATATGATTATATTTATTAATATTTTAGTTGGTTAATTATATGATAATTAACCCAAAATTCATGTTTAGATGTGGGTTAGTGGGAATGAGTCAGTTATTATAACCGATGAAATAAAAATGAAAAGAGTTTTCATTTTTGCGTCGTTCGTCAATTGTTCAAAAGAAATCGCGGGCGCATTTTGGTAGAATTTTAAGCGATCACTTAAGAAAATCGAGAGACTATACGATAGCACTCTCCGCCTAAACTATCATCTTCCTAGCACCCACGATCGCATAGCTTCTCTAAACGATTGTATAGTGTGTCCATTTTACTAAACGATCGTTCAGTAAATCCTACATGATCGTGTAACTTCTCCTAAACGATAACCATTTCTACTATGCGATAGTGTCTTTTTCCCTCCCACTTGCTTATTGCCTACACGATTTGTGCTTCCTCCTCTACCAAATTCACCAAAAACCACCCTTTGGGTTCTCACTCCGAGAATACCCAGGGCTCTTTTCTGGTGGTGTCGTCCCCACAACGTTCATGAGTTTGAGGTTGTTCATGCTGCTGTTGTCGACGTTTGCACTGAGCATTGGTAGATCGCTTGGAAGGTTTCACTGCATTAAGTTCCAAAGATTGAAGATTGTCTTCAAGTGGTATGAAACTCCCTCTCTTGTTATTTATCTTGTTCTTAGCATGCCGATAACTAGTGTTTGTTTGCATAACTGTATGTATTGAATATATAATGTGTATTTCGATCACGGTTGAAGGAAATCGACACTCGAGATTTCCATGAGCAGCAGAACAAGACTATTCCAAATTACAATCATGAATCAATAATACATTTATAGTCAACTTGAACACAAATGGTTATGCAAATATACAGAGACAGCATGAACATCAATAAATGTACAAAGAGACGAACTCTATACGAACATCGGCAAAAGCATCTTCACGCTTTTATGCGCACTCTGATCGAACCACAGCAACCATAAGCGCTCGATCTACACAACTGTAAAACTGCACGAATACTTCGCGCTCGTCCTCAACGATCTCCTCGGTCACGAACTCCTCCGTAACACCACGAACGGACTCCTCCAAAGCACCATGAACGGCCTCTGGAAAACCTCAACGATGTCGAGTTGAGTCTGACACCACCAATAAGAAGACCTTGGTATTCTCGATGTGAGAATCTAGAGGGTGAGCTCTGTTCGGACTTGATGTGAGGCAGACGAACGGAGGAAAGACAGATCGTGTACACGACTGGGCAAGTGGGAGAAGTCGGAGACTTATCATATAGGTCGATGTCCAATCGTTTAGATAAAGCTATGTGATTGTCCAGCAAAAGCTATATGATCGTTTAGCTCGATAGACTCTACACGATCGTTTACCTTGGGCCAGCAATCGTTTAGTAAAAATTGCACGATCATTTAGCTAGCACCTGTACGATCATTTAGCTCAGCCTACCGTCGTATAGTAAATCTGTATTTACTTGACAACTTCCGTGAGTTTCTTTTTTCCAGAGAGAAAACTCAAAATCTTTTCAAAACTTTTGTGAAAAACTTCTTTTTTTTTTTCAAACTAGGAAAACAATTTCCTTTTAAACTCACGGTTACCATGATCAATAACCACCCAATTCATTTGGTTATTTAAAAGAAAAAAAATATTAATTATCTAATAATTAATATTATTATAAATATAAATGATAACCAAATTATCATACTATATTTATAATCTATAGTTTTAATATTTCATCTCATGAAACATATAAACCATAGTCCTTTTTCTATTCCATGGTACTTAATATAAATCTCATTTACATTAATCCTCTACTAGATGTATCTCATACATCATACTGGTTATATCATATATAATCAAAATACCTCTTGTCAATTTGAACATTTCAAATCAACACCAAGAACTGGATCCTTCAACATGAATCCAAGCTACCAAGGGGACCTCATGGACCTATAGATCCGAAGCTCCAACGGTACGTGAATAACTGACTAAACTCTTTAGTCATGGGATCCACCATCAGTTAACTGCCAGGCACTCCACTAAAGACCGACAACTGAACTCTCCTCACTACAGATATATCATGTGTCCATCTTAACCAATCAGCAGTGCGACAACTCTTCACAGATCGCTCGTAAGTACAGCTAGGCCAATAACCGTTATGCCCCTATAGTTACATCTGTCTCCTTAAGTACCACTTATTCCTCTAATGAACATAAATCATAGTCCTACTATGACTGAGTCTTCTCTTCTAAAGAGAAGTTGTGGCCACTATGTTCAAGCCCGGGAATCAGCCCTTAAGGGAGCAATCTCTCTACTTATCCCTGCTTTGGGAAATAAGTGAATTCCATATTGTGAATTGAGTTCCCAGCTCCCAGATCAGACAAGTCCCCAAAAAGGTAGGCATGTTGAGTTGGCAATCTGACCACTCTTACCCATACTAGTTAAAGGACCGTCTTCAAAGGCAGGAATTCACAAAACACTCAGTATTTAGGTCGTGTCACCTATGGTCATTTAGGTGAGATGCAAGTCTTTTGTATCAACGGCGTTATATACAAAATCTAGTCATCTCGTGGTCCAGGTCTTATACAAACTCTTTGTATAGGGCACCCCCGCTCCACATCTCCACACGAATGGTCTAGATCAACCATCTGTAGTAGTTTATAACACTTGCAAACCTCTACAAAGTGGGTTGTATCCGTAGTGTCACCAGGATCAGGTATCCCACCTTAATCCTTATACTACAGATCGATTTAGGTTATCACTTAAGGTATGATCCACTTGTATATCACATATACGTTCTTAATTTCACATAAGATAACCAAAGAGTTTTGTTTATTAGTTATGAGTAAATTCTAGAATTAAATAACATTTATTTTATTCATTGAAGAATGTGTATCTTTACAAAACAACGAGACTTCGGGAGAATTAGGATACTAATCCCAACAATCTCCCACTTGTCCTAATGACTCGGGAGACTAATGTACAATACAATATAAAAATGTACAGTATCATCTCCCACTTGCCCTAGACAAGATGTTACATGTCCCGCAGACCCAAACGTTCCAGGTAACCCTCAAACACGTTAGCCGTTAGGGCCTTTGTAAAAGGATCAACAACGTTGTATTCCGTAAGGATCAGATCCTTAGCTCCATACACACGTATGTAGACCCTCGTTCTCCGAAGATATTTGAGGATCGGCTTGACCGACGTCCAATAATCAAATCCTGGAGTGGACTAATACCGACTGACAGTCCCTACTGCATAGCAAATGTCGGGTCTGGTACACAACATTGCATACATCAAGCTTCTTACAGCAGAAGCATAGGGAATCCGTCTCATCTTCTATACCTCTTGAGGTGTCTTAGGACATTAATCCTTAGACAGAATGATTCCATGCTTGAAAGGTAACAAACCCCTCATGGAATCCTGCATCCTATACCTGATAACAATTTTATCAATGTACGATGCCTGAGACATGGCTAACCATTTGTTCTTGCGATCCCGAATGATCTGAATCCTAAGAACATACTGTGCCTCACCCAAATCTTTCATTTGGAATTGGACAACTAGCCAACTCTTAATGTCAGTCAGATATCCGACATCATTCCTAATGAGAAGGATATCATCCACATACAGTACCAGGAAAGCTACTGAGATGTTGATGATCTTCTTGTAAACACAAGGCTAATCAATGTTCTGGTCATAGCCAAACGACTTGACAATAGTGTCAAATATGATGTTCCAAGATTGAGATGCTTGTTTCAGCCCATAAATGGACCTATTAAGCTTGTAAACTCTTTGCTCTTGATCTGGAACTACGAATCCCTCTGGTTGAGTCATATAGATGGTCTCCTCAAGATTACCATTAAGAAAGGCAGTCTTGACGTCCATTTTCCATATTTCATAATCATAAAATATGGCTATAGACAGGAGAATCCTGATAGACTTTAGCATGACAATAGGTGAGAAAGTTTCCTCATAGTCAACTCCCTCAACCTGGGTAGAACCCTTTGCCACGAGTCTTGCCTTAAAGGTTTGCACCTTTCCATCTACACCTCTCTTTCTCTTAAAGATCCACTTACACCCAATAGGTCTTACCCCATTAGGTGGATCAACAAGCTTCTAGACGTTGTTGAAGTACATAGACTCCATTTCCTGGTTCATGGACTTAACCCATTCATCTTTGTTAACATCCTTCATTGCTTTCTTAAAAGACAATGGATCCTCGACCCCATCATTCGTAATGACGGTTTTGGCTTCATATAAACCCATGTAGCGATTTTTGGGTTCAAAACCCTCCCACTACGTCGAGGCAGTCTCAACTCTTGAGCTGGTTGACTAGGCATCCCGACCTCAACAACACTTGTTGATCTGTTGGCCTGTTCAACAACTCTTGTTGAACCCTCAACAGTCTCAGTCTTACTAGAGATCTCACGTAAAACGAGCTTACTTCGTGGCTTATGATCCCTCATGTGATCTTCTTCCAAGAAGATTGCATTAGTGGAAATAAACACTTTGTTCTCACTGGGATCATAGAAGTTTCCTCCTCTCGTTTCCTTGGGGTAGCCCACAAAGAGGCAAACCTTCAAACGCGGTTCCAATTTTTTTGGGTTAGTCACTAATACATGTGCCGAACAGCCCCAAATCTTGAAGTGGTGTAAACTACCTTTACGGCATCTCCATAACTCAATAAGTGTTTCAGAAATACTTTTTGAGGGAACGTTGTTCAGGATATAACATGCAGTCTGCACTGCATAACCCCAAAACGAGTCTGGAAGATGAACATAACTCATCATAGACCGAACCATGTCCAACAAGGTCCTGTTTATCCTTTCTGATACACCATTCTGCTGAGATGTACCATAGGCCGAGAGTTAAGACGCAATCCTATGTTCTATCATATAGTTCTAGAATTAGAGGTCCATATACTCTCCACCACAATCAGATCGTAGTTTTTTTTTTCTTCTTACCTAATAAGTTTTTAACTTCAGCCTTATACTCCTTGAACTTGTCAAGGACTTCAGACTTACGTTGCATAAGGAAGAAATACCTAAACCTTGAATAATCATCTATGAAAGAGATGAAACATTCATTCATACCCACCTCGAGCTCTAACATTCATCGGACCACAGAGGTCTGAATGTACAAACTCCAAGGTTTCCTTGGCCCTATAACCTTTTCTGGTAAAAGGTTGTTTGGTCATCTTGCCTTCGAGGCATGATTCACATATTGGTAAGGAGTTTTCTTCTAAACTCTTTAGAAGTCTACTTTTCACCAACTTCTCAATTCTATTGAGGTTGATGTGACCTAACCTTAGATGCCAAAGATGGACATTTTCCTTTGGAGAAACCTTTGGTCTTTTAGCTGTTGTTGTCGTACTGAACATTTCAGTATTAAACAAGGCTTTTATGACTAACGGTCTTAGTACATATAAGTTATTTTCCATCGAACTAGAATCAATCTTCATTCCATTCTTGAAAATAAACACTTTATTCTCTTAAAATGAGACGATATAGCCTTGTTCAATGAGACAAGAAACCGAGATTAAGTTCCTCTTAATATAAGGAACTACAAAAACATTATCCAATAACAGATAACGTTTCTTGTCAATAAATAACTTCAGCCTGCCTACAACAACAGCTAAAACAACCTCACCATTACCAACTCGAAGAGTCATCTCTCCCTGTGGCAATGTTTGTCAGGAACTAAATCTTTGGTAAGAGGAACTGACATGATTGGTAGCACTTGAATCGAGGATCCAGGCAGAATCATCATTCTCTACCAGACATGTCTTCAAGCCTAATAAATCATATTTACTATCTTGTCTCCTTTTTTGGAGAATAGTAGGATGGAGGTTGTTTTCCATGAAATTTGTTTCACATGATTCTTTCCACTGTAAATAATAAGCTTTAAACGAAAATACTAACGAGTTGCTGAAAACAAAAACAAATTGGCCTACGTTACGTTTTAAGCAAATACCCGTTGTAAAACAAAACAACATCTAATAAGGTTTTAGCAAAACTAACATGAACCTCGTGGGATATCTAGTTTCGCAATGACGCTTTAAAGGTTTAGGACAAAAGCCACCGAAGGGATGTCAGTTATCCCTCCTCTGAATTGAAAAGATCTCAACTAGTCATTAATACCAGAACAACTCTTGCTCCTATAACGACTAACCATAATTGATTTGACCAAGAGATCACGGGATAAGAAGAAGTTAGGGAGAATACCATAGCTCAGTTCAATACTGCTTTACTAAAGCTTTTTCCTCTGGCGAAATTTGTTACAGAAACCATTAACTTACTTAACAATCTCCTGTAAGTGTGACCTGCCATTTTAAGCCCTAGAGGTCCGTCCCAAAAGGCCAATCCTAAGGAAAAAAATCCGATTAGGGTAGAACTTAAAACGACCCTATCCATTTATGGAGTTCACCTTGATATTGACCAACTGCACAAAACCCATCCGAAAAGGGCCGCTCCGAAGGCGACACAAGGGCGTAAAGAATGATCTCATGGTGTGAACCAATGACAGAGACAATAAGACGTGTTGTCACACACCCTTCACCCACTTACTATAAACACTCCCTCCGTTCATCTTGATATTGACTCATGCAACACCATCTGAGGGGGGATGCATCCTGAGGCATCTCAAGGCCAAGTATGAATCTCACGGTGTGAACATACAGGGAGAAACGTGAGTGGAATCATAGACATATCTGATATGCATCCTCCTCCCACTGAGTATTTTATAACCTAGGGTTTAGTTTACTTAGAAAAAACACGGCTAAGGATTTTAACTAAGTGACTTTTAGGTTTTCCCAAGAGTAACTTTTACCTTGGATAGTTGAACAACTTTTGATCACCATCCATTAAACTCATTAACGAAGTCTTTGACCAAAACGTCGCATGCTTGTTGAAAATCTATCTAATTCACCTTTTCCGGTAGGTTCCCAAGTGGGGGTATTATGTTTCTATCAACTTAAGAACCCCAGCCTAGCCAAAATCTGCCTTAGACAAAAGGTCCATTATCGATAGGTTTACAAAAAATTTAATCTTTTATGCCAACCAATTTAATCCTATTAAACCGATTTTAAAAGATTAATCTAGGTTACTAAACTCTTTAGAACCATGAACTTAGGTCTATCTCAATCTAATTTTAAAACCCTTTTAAAAACTTGAGTTCATCCTAAGTCCGCATGTAATTCTGAATTATCGATTTTAGGTCTAATTTCCTTTATAACACTTATAAACGGAAATAACCACAACGCAAAGCTAATACATACAAGGCATTCATGACACTTATAAACGGCCTAAGTGTCATGCTCAATGCATTGTCCATTCATTGCTACTTCTTTTATATAACACTTATACAAAACAGTAATGAAACAAGCAAAACATGATTCCATTCACCCTTAGACTATAACATTTATAATAAAAGGATGATGCATGATGATGCTCACTGCATGCAAAATATAACTCTTATATTTCATGATGCATGTGCATGCTTTCATGTAATTTCTTCATGCTAGATTATAACATTTATAATACATGATGCATGAACAATTGTACAACCTAAGGTGGGTTTTTAACTATATGACAAACACTTTGACATATAAGAACCATACATCACATGTATAAGCAATAAAAGTTGATAAACCAGGTAAAATTGCCTTAAAATTCAAAAGGAAAGCGTATTACAAAGACAAGGAGTCTTTAGTTCAAATAGGCGAACCGGGTCTTAAGTCGTTTGCCAAAGCATTGCTTCTCCAACCAACCATCGTGTACTAAGCACCCCGCGATCATCTACACGATAAAACAAACACTTCATTCTATCGCTTACCAGCGCTCCCAGAGTTAAACAATCGTTTAGCATGTACTATACGATCGTCCAGAAAAATCCAAACGATCGTTTAGTTATTACTGTACAATCATGTACCTTTACTAACCGATGAAGCCTGAAGTACACGATAACTTAGCGCGCTCCGCACGTTGCCCGCCTTCCGCGATCGTCTAAGCGACAATGATGCCCCGAAGCACTATCGCCTAAGTAATCGCTTAGTTAGCGTCTCTGTATCGTATACGTGCGATCGCATAGGTAGTAACTAAGCGATGAAGCATGCTAACTACGCGATCGTTTAGCTTGCGCCTTCTACTAAACGATGAGCATCGCATGCTCCCACTACGATTGCCTACCTCCAGCGCCTACGCGATCGTGCAACCAACACTACACGATATGGTAAACGATTTACCCCATCGCTTAGCATTAGCTAAACGATCGATTAGAAAATACTACACGATCGTCTAGAACAAAAAATCTAAACGATCATTTAGTGAAATCCCAATGATCGTTTACCTGAGGCTATACGATCCGATCAACGCTTGATCTTCTTCTTCGTTGAGAACTGCATCGCCATGTGTCGAAGCTTCATCACAAACAACTTGACGAACTCGAAATTTTCGAATTACAGACTCGATTGCAAAGTTATTTCGCCCAAAAATGGAGGGGCCCATACAATTAACACTTTGTAATAACGAAAGCTTTAACAAAAAGGCAGATTAACCCGAAACATTCATCAATTCATCCACAAATGCAGAAACCCATCGTGACTGTAAAAACCGTTCGTTTCAGATCTATAATTTGGAATATCAGAGAACCTGGCTCTGATACCAATTGAAGGAAATCGACACTCAAGATTTCCATGAGTAGTGGAATAAGACTATTCCAAATTACAATCATGAATCAACAATACATTTACAATCGACTTGAACACAAATGGTTATACAAATATATAGAGAAATTACAGCATGAACATCAATAAATGTACAAAGAGACAAACTCTATACGAACATCGGCAGAAATGCCTCCACGCTCTGATGCGCACTCTGATTGAACCATAGCAACCACGAGCGCTCAATCTACACAACCGCAACACCGCACAAACACAACACGAACACTTCGCGCTTGTCTTCAACGATCTCCTCGGTCACGAACTCCTCCACAAGACCACGAACGAACTCGTCTAAAGCACCACGAACGGCCTCCGAAAAACCTCGACGATGTCGAGTTGAGTCTGACACCACCAACAAGGAGATCTTGGTATTCTCGGTGTGAGAATCCAGAGGGTGGGCTCTGTTCGGACTTGGTGTGAGGCAGACGAACTGAGGAAAGACAGATCGTATACACGACTAGGCAACTGGGAGACCTATCGTATAGGTCGATGCCTAATCGTTTAGATAAATTTATGCGATCGTCTAGCAAAAGCTATGCGATCGTTTAGCTCTATCGTTTAGCTTGATAAACTCTACACGAGCGTTTACCTTGGGCCAACGATCGTTTACCAAAGCTATGCGATCATTTAGTAAAAACTGCATGATCGTTTAGCTAGCACCTGCACGATTGTTTAACTCAGTCCAGCCATCGTTTAGTAAATCTGTATTTACTTGACGACTTCTATGAGTTCTTTTCGCCGGAGAGAAAACTCAAAATCTTTTCAAAACTTTTGTGAAAAACTTCCTTTTTTTTCAAAATAGGAAACTGATTTTCTTTTAAACTCACGGTTACCATGATCAATAACCACCCACTTCATTTGGTTATTTAAAAAGAAAAAAAATATTAATTATCTAATAATTAATATTATTATAAATATAAATGATAACCAACTTATCATACTATATTTATAACCTATAGTTTTAATATTTCATTTCATGAAACATATAAACCATAGTCTTTTTTCTATTCTATGGTACTTAATGTAAATCTCATTTACATTAATCCTTCACTAGATGTATCTCATACATCATATCGATTATATCATATATAATCAAAATACCTCTTGTCAATTTGAACATTTCAAATCAACTCCAAGCTACCAAGGGGACTTCATGGACTTGTAGATCCGAAGCTCCAACAGTACGTGAATAACTGACTAAACTCTTTAGTCACGGGATCATCATTCGTTAATTGCCAGACACTCCACTAAAGACCAACAACTGAACTCTCCTCACTACAGATATATTATGTGTTCATCTTAACCAATCAGTAGTGCTAAAACCCTTCGCAGATCGCTCGTAAGTACAGCTAGGCCAATAACCGTTATGCCCCTGTAGTTACATCTGTCTCCTTAAGTACCACTTATCCCTCTAATGAACATAAATTATAATCATACTATGACTGATTCTTCTCTTCCAAAGAGAAGTTGTGACCACTATGTTCAAGCCCCAGAATCAGCACTTAAGAGAAGAAAATACTATAGTAGATATGTGTTATCTAACTATAGGATAAAAATATAAAATGATTATATTTATTAATATTTTAGTTGGTTAATTATATGATAATTAACCCAAAATTCGCGTTTGGACATGGGTTAGTGGGAATGAGTCGGTTATTGTAACCAATGAAATAAAAATGAAAAGAGTTTTCATTTTTTGTGTCGTCCATCAATCGTCCAAAAGAAATTGCAGGCGCGCGTTGGTAGAATTCTAAGTGATCGCTTAAGAAAATCGAGAGACTATACGATGGCACTCTCTGCCTAAATGATCATCTTCCTCGCGCCTAAACGATCGCACACCGTCGCCTACACGATCGCATAGCTTCTCTAAACGATCATATAGTGTGCCGATTTTACTAAACGATCGTATATCTTTTCATAAACAATCGTTCAGTAAATCCTACACGATCGTGTAGCTTCTCCTAAACGATAAGCATTTCTACTATGCGATAGCGTCTTTTTCCCTCCCACTTGCTTATCGCCTACACTGTCCGTGCTTCCTCTTTCCTCTACCAAATTCACCAAAGACCAACCTTTGGGTTCTCACTCCGAGAATATCCGGGACTCTTTTCTGGTGGTGTCATCTCCACGGCGTTCGTGAGTTTGCGGTTCTTTGTGCTACTGTTGTCGACGTTTCCGTTGGGCATTGGTAGATCGTTTGGAGGGTTCCACTGCATTGTGTTCCGAAGATTGAAGATTATCTTCAACTGTTATGGAATTCTCTCTCTTGTTATTTATCTTGTTCTTAGCATGCCGATAATTAGTGTTTGTTTGCATAACTATAGGTATTGAATGTATAATGTGTATTTCGGTCACGAGGAGATCGGAGTGATCCAAACGTGCTCATGGAACTCTTAGATATGAGATCCTTCACATCCTAGTGAAATGTAAGTCTCTATTATCAACGACGTTATATAAAGAGACTAATCATTTCGTGGTCTGGTCTTATACAAACTCTTTGTATAGGATATCCCCCCTCGCATGTCTCCACATGAATGATCTGGATCAGATCATTTATAGCAGTTTACAACACTTGTAACATCTACAAAGTGAGTCGTATCCGCAATGTCACCATGATAAGTTATCCCTCCTTTATCCATATATTATAGATCATTTAGGTTATCACTTAAAGCACGATCCACTTGTATGTCTCCACATACATGCTTAAGTTACATAAAATAACCTCGAATCTTAGTTTATTGGATTGAGTAAATGCTTACAAAATAACACTTATTTTATTAATAACAATATTTTTACAGAGTTTACAAACTATGGGACTACAAGGAGTTTAGGACACCATTTCAAACAACTCCTCCATTCAGAGTAAACATTGACCCTGATGTAGATTTCAAGAATCCCGATCAGTTTAAAAGTTAGAGTCTGTGTATCCTGTAAGGATCAAATCATTATCTCTGGACTAGTTCTTTGAAGATGCTTGAGGATTGTTTTGACCACAGTCCAGCGATCTAATCTTGGATTGGATTTATATCGACTGAAAATCCCTACTGCATATTAATGTCAGGTTTGGTACATAATATTGTATACATAAGGCGATCAACAGTCGATGTATAGCAAATTCGTCTCATTTCCTCAATCTCTTGAGGAGTCTTAGGACACTATTCCTTAGACAATACAATTTCATGCCTAAAAGGTAATAAACCATTCTTGGAATTGTGCATCGAATATCTGACAAGCATCTTGTCAATATACAATGCCTGAGACAAGGCCAGCATTTTTTTCTTACGATTCCTGATGATCTGGATCCCTAAAACATACTACGCCTCTCCCAAATCTTTCATTTGGAATTGGGCGGCCAGCAATTTCTTTACATCCGTCAGAAAACGTACATTATTCCCAATGAGTAGGATATCATCCACATACAGCATGAGGAGAGCTACTGAGTTGTTGATGATTTTCTTGTAAACACAAGGCTCATCAACATTCTGATCAAAGTCATAAGATTTGATCGCAACATTAAATCTTATATTCCAAGATCGAGATGCTTGTTTCAGTTCATAAATGCTTCTAGTTGATTCATGTAGATTAAGCTTGCAAATCTTTTGCTCTTGATTTTGTTTAATGAATACTTCTGGTTGATTTATGTAGATGGTCTCTTTAAGACTACCATTCAAAAAGGTAGTTTTGACGTCCATTTGTCATAATTCATAGTCATAATATGTGGCTATGGACAAGAAAATTCTGATAGACTTTAACATTGAAGGAAATCGAACACGGGATTTTCATGAGCAGCGGAAAGATCATTCCAAATTACAATCGTATATAAACTTTACAATTACAATCACAAATGGAAACATACAGTTATGCGAAATACATAAATTACAGTATGCTATACAAAGGATCAAGGACAAGAGCAACACACTTTTGTAGACTCATCTTTACAAACTTTACAATTACAATCACGAATGCTCGAGCACAGCAACACAGCAACACATGAACGTTCACCCAACACGACCACTACACTGCACGAACATCACGCACTCGAACTAAGCAATCGCCAAGGTCACAAACAGCTTCCACAGAACCTCGACAGAGTCGAGTTGAGTATGACACCACTAAGAAGGTTACTTTGGTATTCCCAGTGTGAGAATTTAAAGGGTAGGCTCTGTGTGAACTTGGTTTGAGGCAGCAAGACGGAGAAACCGCAATCGTATAAATGATTAAGCAAGTGGGAAATGTAATAACCTATCGTATAGGTCGATGCCTAATCGTTTAGGAAAAACTAGGCGATCGTCTAGCAAAAACTATACGATCATTTAGCTCATCCCTTAGTTGAATGTCTATCGCCTAAAAACACTCCACGATTGTTTAGCTAATTCCAAGTTGTCGCTTAGTAAATCTAATTTACTTGACAATTCTCCGTGAGTATTTTTCGAGATTGGAAATCTCATATCAAAATTTTTACTAATCTTACCAAAATTAGGAATATATTTTTCCTTTTATCTCACAATTACCATAAAACAACCAATAATCTCCCACTCAATTGGTTATTAGAGAAAAAAGATAATTATCCAATAATTAATATTATTATAAATATAAATGATAACCAACTTATCATACTATATTTATAACCTATAGTTTTAATATTTCATCTCATGAAACGTATAAACCATAGCTCTTTTTCTATTTCATGGAATTTAATGTAAATCTCATTTACATTAATCCTCCACTTGAAGTATCTCATACACCATATCAATTATATCATATATAATCGAATTACCTCTTGTCAATTTGAACATTTCAAATCAACACCAAGAACTGATCCTCAACTTGAATCTATTCAGTTACCAAGGGAACCTTATAGACCTGTAACTCGAAGCTCCAACGGTATATGAATAACTGACAAAACTCTTTAGTCACGAGATCTACCATCCGTTAACTGCCAAGCATTCCACTAAAGACCGACAGCTGGACTCTCCTTACCACAGATATATTATGTTTCGATCTTAACCAATCAACAGTGTGACAACCCTTCACAAATCGCTCGTAAGTACGGCTCGGCCAATAACCATTATGCCCCTGTAGTTACATTTAACTTCTTAAGTACTACCGATCCCTCTAATGAACATAAGTCATAGTCCTACTATGACTGAGTCCTCTCTTCCAAAGAGAAGTTGTGGCCACTATGTTCAAGCCCCGGAATCAGCCCTTAAGAGAGCAACCTCTCTACTTACCCCTGTTTTGGGGAAGGAATGATTTTCATCTTGTGTATTGAGTTTCTAGCTTCCAAATCAAACCTGTCCCCAAAAAGGTATGCATGTTGAGTTGGCAATCTGGCCACTCTCACCCATACTAATTAAAGGATCGCCTTCAAAAGCAAGAGTTTCCAAAACCAGGATTGAACCTATAATCATTTAGGTGAGATGTAAGATATCAACGGAATTATATACAGGTCTGGTCATCTCATGTTCCGGTCACTCTTTATATACCCCCATCATGTTTGAATGGTCAGATCAACCATCAGTAGTGTACAACACTTGCAAATCTCTTACCGTATCGGTATCACCAATCAGGTATCCCACTTTAATCCTTATACTACAGACCTATTTATATATAAGGCATGATCCACTTGTATATCACATATACATGTCATCTATTTAGGTTATTCATAAAACAATGTGTATGAATACAAACAACGAGACTCCGAGAGAATTAGGACACCAATCCCAATAAACATGACAACATGTGAGAAAGTTTCTTCATAGTCCATTCCCTCAACCTGGGTATAACCCTTTGCCATAAGTCTAGCTTTAAAGGTTTGTACCTTTCCATCTACACCTCTTTTTCTCTTGTAGATCCACTTACAACCTATAGGTTCTATCCCATCAGGTTGATCTACAAGCTTCCAGATAGAATTGAAATACATGGACTTTATTTCTTGATTCATGACTTTAATCCATTTATTCTTGTCAACATCTTCCATTGTTTGTTTATAAGTTAATAGATCCTCAACAACATCATCAACTATGATGTCTTGGGCTTTTGTTAAACCCATGTAACATACAAGTGGGCTCATAACCCTCCCACTACGTCGAGGCAATCTCAACTCTTGAGATGGATGACTAGAAGAACCCACATAAATAACTCTTGTTGATGTATCAGTCCCTTCAACAACCCTTGTTAAAGACTCAGTAGGTTCATTAGAAATTTTATTTAAAACAATTTTGCTTCGTGGCTTATGATCCCTCATGTTATCTTCTTCCAAGAAGGTAATTTTTGTTGATACAAACACTTTATTCTCACTTGGATCAAAGAAGTGCTCAGCTCTCGTTTCCTTAGGGTAGCCTACAAATAAGCACACTTTTGAACGAGGTTCCAACTTTTTGGAGTTTTCTATTAGCATATGGGCTGGACATCCCCAAATTCTAAAGTAGCGTAAACTACCTTTATAACTTCTCCATAACTCAAAAGGTGTTTCAGAAACACTCTTTGAGGGAAAGTTCTTCAAAATATAAACTATAGTCTCTACTGTATATTCTCAGTACAAGTCAAAAAATTGGACATAGCTCATCATAGACCGAACCATGTCCAACAGGGTTTTGTTTCTCCTTTCCAATATACCATTCTATTGAGGTATACTAGGGCTAAAAGTTGGGATGTTATTCCATGTTTTATCATATAGTTTTAGAATCTTAAGTCCATATATTCTCCACCACGAACATATCGTAGTGTTTTTATCTTCTTAACTAAGAAGTTTTCAACCTCAGTCTTGTACTCCTTGAACTTTTCAAGTGCTTCAAACTTATGTTGCATTAGGTATAGATACCCATATCTAGAATAATAATTTATGAAAGAGATGAAATATTCATACCCTCCTCGTGCTCTTACATTCATCGAACAATAGAGGTCTGAATGTATAAGCTCCAAGGTCTCTTTGGCTCTATAATCTTTTCCAGTAAAATGTCATTTTTTTCATTTTGCCTTCAAGACATGACTCACATACAAGTAAAGAGTTTTCTTTTAAACCATTTAGGAGCTCATTTTTTACCCATCTCTTAATCCTATTGAGATTGATGTGACATAACCTTATATGTCAAAGATGGACATTTTCTTTAGGAGAAACTCTCGGTCTTTTAACAGTTGTCGTTTTGAACTTTTAATATTTAGCATGGCTTTTGTAACTAACGGTCTTAGTACACATAAGTTATTTTCCATTGAACCAAAGACAAATTCCATTCCATTCTTAAAAATAAACACTTTATTTTCAGAAAAGGATAAGGAATACTTTTGTTTAATTATACAAGAAACTGAAATTAAGTTCCTTTTGATTTGAGGTACTACATATATGTTATCCAATAACATATATCGTTTCTTGTCCAAAAATAACTTAAGCCTACCTACAGCAATAGCTGAAATGGCTTCACTAGTACCGATTTTAAGAGTCATCTCTCCAGCTACCAATTGTCTCTAGGAATTAAATCCTTGATATGAAGAACATACATAATTAGTAGCTCCCGAATCAACTATCTAGACAGAACCATAATTCTCTACTAAGCACGTCTCAAAGACAAATAAATCAAATTTATTTTCTTCAGTGTTTTTTCATTTCTGAAGAGTAGTGGGGTCAGCTCCACAACTCATATCATAAACTCCAAGTTTCATCTTAGAGAACAATCCTTGTAGATTAACTTCATATATTTTAGCAATAATTGTTTTCTCTATTTGTCTCTTTTCATTCAATATGGACTGGAGTTATCTAAGAAGTTGACATTACTGGTTTCATTGTCATTAACCCCATTTTGCTTGCATTGTGAGAACTTTCGCTCAAATAATTCCTGCATTGATTGCACGATCTGATATGCAGTGAGCATGCTTTTAAATCTTTTGGCTAATGTATCAGGTATGATTGCCAAAATGTGAACCCTGGCCTTAGAATTAGCCTTTGTCCACGTCTCATATGCATCATAAACATTTCATGTTGCATTAGGGGTTGAGACTTGAGGACAATCCTCATTCATGACAATGTTGAGGTCGTTAACCAAGAAAAAGGTTTTAATTGAATCTTTCCACGTCGAAAAATTAAAAACGATCAAATTAGAGGCAACTAACGAAAAATTACAGTTTGACATTTTTGCTGAAAAATAAACAAATTGATCTACATTAGATTTTAGCATAACTCTAAAACATCCAATCAGTTTTAAAAAAATCTAAATCAAACCCCAATTACATCTAATTTTGCAATGATGCTTTAGTGATTTAGGACAACAGCAACCGAAGGGTAGTCAGTTGTCCCTTCATTAAACTAAGACACTCGTAATCAATTATTATACCAGAATAACTATTATTCCTATAACAATCAGTCATCATTTATTTGGTCAAGAAATCATTAACTAGCTTAACAGTTTCTCGTAAATGTGACCCTTCATTTTAGACCCTAAAGTTTCGCCCTAATGAGCCAACAGAAGGGGAAAATCGATTGGGGCGAAAACTAAAGCAATCATATCCATTTTTGGAGTTTGCCTTGATATTGACCTACTGCACAAATCATCCGAAGTTCCAGGGTGCCTCAAGGTCGTGCAAGAAGATCTCACAGTGCAAACCAATGAAGATGACCGTAGGACATGTTGACACACATTCATCTCCCATTTACTATAAATACACTCTCTATTCACCTTGATATTGACCCATGCAAACATCATCCAAAGGGGGACGCTCCTAGGGTGCCTCAAGGCCAAGTATGAGTCTCACGGGTGAACATTAAGGGAGAAACGTGAGTAGAAAAATTGACATATCTTATACAGCTTTTTCCTCCTACTAAGTATTTTAATAACCTAGGGTTACTTAGGAAAAATACGGCTAATTATTTTTACTAAGTGATAGTTTAAGTTTGCCCAAAAGTAACACTTACTTTGGATAGTTTAAACAATTTTGATTAATGTTCATTAAATGCTTTAACAAACCTTAATCAATAATTGCATGCTTGTAGCAAATCCATCTAATTCACCTTTCCAGGTTAGTTCCCAGGTAGGGGTATTACGTTGCCGTCAACTTAAATACCCCAGCTTAGAAACAACTAGCCTTAAATAAAAGGTCCCTTATAGATATGTTTGCTACAATTTTAATCTTTTATTAGAACCAATCTAATCCTATTAAACTGATTAAAAATATTAATCTAATTTCTAATATCTTAGAAATTTTTTATCTTAGGTCTATGTGAATCAAATTTTAAAACTATTTTTAAAAAATGATTTTACCTAAGTTTGCATGCAATTCTGAATTATTGATTTTAATCTCTAATTTCATTTAGTTATAAATTTAACAAAAAAATTGAAACAAATTAAAATCATACATTGCATCGAATGACATGCTTTATAAATTTATAACATTTATAAAATTATCTAAAATAATGTCATGCATCATGCAATTCCCCATTTCATTATATACCATATATATTAATAATATCCATCCATTCATTCATACAACTATATATTATAACACTTATATTATATGATGCATGAGCATGCTGTAAAACTAAATCATGCAACTATATATTATAACATTTATAATATAAATGATGCATGAATAATGAATAACCTATGGTGGGATTTCACTATATGACATACATTATGACACATATAACAAAATTAAACCATACATCATATGCATAATTTAAATAGCAATTATGGATCAGGATTGGACTTCTAAAGTATTAATTAAATTAATATAATGTTTATATTAATTTAATTAATCAAAACTACTTATTACATTGAAACAGCATGAACCGAAATATTCAGCAATCGAACCACCCTTGAACGGCTCGAACCATGCGAACCGGATTCGAACCAGCTTCAAATCGAATCAAACCGCATGCGAACCGACTCTTCTTCTCTATCTCAGAGCATCACAACATCGTGGCCTAGCGTCGTGACACTATGGAGAAGAACTTCATCCAACGCATCGTAGCATTGCGATGCTAGGGTGCAACGTCGCGACGCTATTGTACAGTCGCCTACTGTATAGATTCAATCTTCTTCGAATCTCGTCCGATTTGAGCCCAGTTCTCGCCAGAAAGTCACCAAGAACAGCACGATCGACTCAAGACTTAATAATTACAGACTCGATTACATTTAATGCCCAAAACAACGGGCCCTTACAAAACGAATTTGTAAAATCAAAGCAGGAAACACTAAAATCCAACCCTGAAAACATCCATAATCACAAACCATTCAATAACCATTCATCAACCATGAAAAATTTACAGAATGCAACACATCACTATAATTAAATTCTGGAAATAATAAAAATTGGGATAGAAACTGTCCACTCTTATATCAATTGAAGGGAAACCGATGAAGGTCCCTATGCGGAAGTGGGGATCGTTCCCAATTTTAATTTTCACATAACTTTAAATGACAGAATAAAAACACAGATTATGCATTATCAAACAAAAAACTTTACAACATGATTTTAAAAAGAGAAAAAAGGAAGAAGAAGATTTGTTTGCCCTTGAAGCCAATTTCCTTCACGTATTCCCTCTTGATCACAATCTCTTTAGTTTCCAATTCGAAATTCCCAATTGAGCACCACCGCTTGAGAACCCTCTAGTATTCTCTTTAGAGATTAAGAATTCAAGCAAGAATAATGGGCTTTGCTTGAATTCTTGGAAGAGGGAAGATGAGAGATTGAGAGATTGAGAGAGGGGAGGTTTTCTTTTTCAGATAGAACTTCTCTGACATTTAGAAGAAAAGAATGAATCTTTCAAACCCTCATTCCCACTGCACTCTTGTCCAGAGAAATTAGGGGGAGGGAGTTGTAACTCCCTCCCTTTAATTAAATTAAATTAAAATTAAATAAATTTTAACTTATATATATATATATATATAAATAAATATAAAATAATACTATATGTTATATCAAATATAACACATAACCTATAGTTTTATATTATATCAAATACAATGTAACTTATAGTTTTATTTTCTCTCACAAGAATTTCATCCATATAATTAATATTTGAATCATATTTGAATATTTAATTTATCTAAACTATTTATGGTATTTGATATAAATCATATTTATATTAAATTTAATTATATGGATCTCATTTATATAATTAGTATTTGAATCATATTCAAATTCCTCTCAAAATACTTTATATTATAATGTATTATATACATTATATTAATTATATCACAATTAATTCCTTCAATTAATTTGAACAATTCAAATTAATCCAAAAACTAATTTTCAATTAGATCCATGTTGAGCTACAAAAGGGACCTTATGGACCTATAGATTGAAGCACCAATGGTACTTGAATAATTAATTAAACTTTTTAATTAAATTTTCCAACTTCCATTAACTGTCTGTCATTTCACTAAAAACCAACAACTGCACTCTTTGTACTACAAATATATTTTTGTTTCCATTGGATATAACCAATCAACAATACAATGAACATTCACAAATTGCTCGTAAGTATAGTTGGGCCAAATTACCATTTTGCCCCTGTAGTTACATCTAACTCCTTAAGTACCATTGATTCCTCTAATGAACAATAAGTCATAGTCCAACTATGACCAAATCCCTCTCGAGCCAGGAGAGGGTGTGGTCATATTGTTCAAACCCCGGAATCGTCCCTTAAGGGAACAATTTATCTACTCGCTCCGACATCAGGGAAAGAGTGAATTTCGTCTTTTGTAGTTGTGTTCCTAGTTCCTCAATCAGACAAATTCCCTAATAGAGTATACAAACATGCAATCAGAATCAATAAGCACTCTAATTACACTTAATTTGAGTTTAAAAGCATGCATGAAAACTATTTTAAGAAAAGCGGGTTTCAAGAGCACAAGACCTTTGTTGATCACAGTAATTCCAGCTCCTCTCCATGAATTGGTTCTTCAAAACACCAGTAAACTACCACAATGATCTTCTCTACTATTATATAACTTGGATTTTGTGGTGGAAACACTAAATTGAGATCAATTTGGTAAGAAAATATTAGGGTTTGGAGAAAAGTTCAGAATTTCAAAAAAACTCAAAATTTCCTGCAACATCATCTCAAATAATTCTGAAAATTCAAGCTTTTAAATAACAAACTCATGCAAGCAATACTTCATATTGCTGATTACCACTTCAATTATCAACATGAAAGTAGTCTAGGTGTTTAACTTGGAGTAAACCACTCAAACATTGAAAAAATTGGAAAACTCCACTAAAGTAGAATTTGTCATTTTCAATTTTGTTTCAAAATTTCCAATTTCAATTTTATTTTTATTTAATTTTCACCTAAATTAAATTTAATTAAAAATTCAATATTCCTTTCTTTTGAACTTCGTGAAGACCAGCAATTGGCTGCCGGATTTCGTCCCGCAACTAGAAGAAGATCGCTTTGGGGGTCACAGTGGAATATTAGTTTAATTAAATACCTATATTTATACATGAATCCTATTCATGTAAATCAATATTTAAATATTCTAATCTCTCCAATTACATTTAATTTTGATAAATTAAACATTTAATTATATCGAATATACTTAATCAAACCCTAAATTGAATTTGAACACTTCAAATTCAAAGTCCTAATTTTGAATTCGAACATTTCAAATCCACTCAATTCATTAATCCAAGATATAATTTTACGAGCTAGTAGAGGGACCTTATGGACCTACAGATCATGAGCTCCAACGGTTTGAGGTTAATTGGCTAAACTCTTTAGACCAAATTAATCAATATTCGTTAACTACGAGACACACTACTATAGCTGGATAGTTGCACTCTCCTCACTATAGATATATTTCTGTCCACTTTAACCATAATCAATAAGTCGATCATTTGTAGGTTGTTCGTATTTACAGCTAGGTCAAAGTTTCACTTTTATCCATGTAAATACATCTTGCTCCTAAAGCTCCCATTGAACCTCTATTGAATAATTGGTTTATAGTTCAACTAATAAACCATGACCCTCTCGATCGTGAGAGGGTGGGCTCTATTATTCAAGACCAGGAATCAATACTTAAGTGAACGACCTATCTACTAACCCTAAATTGAGTAGAAGTGAATTCTATCTTGCAAGACTAGGTCCTCAGTTATCTATTCGGTCTTATCCCCAAAATTGGAGACTTATTGAGTAGTGTTGTTGGACTACTATCACCTATGCAGATCAAAGGAAAATCCTAAATAAAAAGGAGTTCATAGTTAGCTCAGGATTAAGAACGAGTTACCATAGGTCATCGAAATTGAAATAGTCAGTTTTATCAATAAACGGTTGTTATAAAGAAAAGTGACTATTTTGAGGTTCGATCTTATGCAAACATCCTTTGCATAGGATGCCTCCACTCTCATGTCTCTACATAAATGATTTTGAGATCACATCATTTGTATCTATATACAAAGTAGGCCGCATCCAATAGTATCACCAGGATGAGGTACCCAATCTCATCCATATACTTATAAACCATTTTTACTATATACTAAAACTTGATCCACTTTTATGTCTCCACATAAAGTTAAAGTATTTATACTATAGCCATGGACTTTGTTTATTGGATTGTTATAACAAAATGCAATATCAATAACATTTTGTTGAATGAACAACTCAATAATACTTTTACTAATAAATAGAATATATTTCCAATATTTACGAATTGTGAGTTTTAGGACATTCCCAACATTCCCAAAATGGTAGGAATATTGAGTTGACAATCTAGTCTCTCTCACCCATACAAATCAAAGGACCGCCTTCATAAGTAGGAGTTCACAACTCATTTAGGATTCAAGTCATGTCACCTATGGCCATCCTGGTGAAATGTTAGTCTTTATTATTAACGGTGTTATATATGAGACTAACCATTTCCTGATACAGTCTTATACAAATACTTTGTATAGGATATCCTCGCTCACATGTCTCCACATGAATGATCAGGATCAGATAATTTGTAGCACTTTACAACACTTGTAATATCTACAAAATGGGTCGTATCCATAATGTCACCAGGATAAGGTACACAATCTTATCCATCTACTACAGACCATTTTGGTTATTATGTAAACAAGATCCATCTGTATGTCTCTACATACTTGTTTAAATTACATAAAATAACCTCGGATCTTTAGTTTATTGGATTGAGTGTATGCTCATAAAATAACAATTATTTTATTAATAACAATTTGTTTATATAATGTTTACAAACTACGAGAATACAAGAGATTTAGGACACCAATCCCAACAGATTTTTCCCAACAAGTGGTATCAGAACGTTAGGTTCATAGTTCCTTGAATTTCTAAGTATGCTCTTCTTGGGTTTTATGCTATAAAACTCGTAAATAGTAAATGTAACATTTGACCGATCATTAATAAAGTGTTATTAATGTTTATTACAATAAACAATTATTGTTTATTTTGTGTTTATCTTGTCTAAATAACCCTAACCCAATAAACTAACATCCTAGATCGTTGTATGAGTCTTGAACTACATATGAAGACATAGGGGGGTCAGTGTTCAAGATACAGCCTAAAGGGTCTATAGTATATGGATAAGGTTAAGTACCTTATCCTATCCTTGTGACACTATGGAATACAACCCACTTTGTATTTGATATAAATACAATGATCCAACTCGTCCGTGTAGGGGACATGTAAGTAGGGTTTTCCTATGCAATGAGTTTTCGTAAGACCAGACCGCGAAATAATAACCGCTAGACGTAACATCGTTGACTAGTTAAGTTTCTATTTCACTAGGATGACCTAGGCAACTTAGTCTTAATCATGAGTGAGTTATGGACTCCTATTCATGAATGAGTTATGGATTCTTAATCATGAGTGAGTTATGAACTCCTATTCATGAAGGACTGTCCTTTGATTTTTATGGGTAAAAGTGTCCAGTTCACCGACTCAATAAGCCTACCATTTTGGGGACAAGATCGAGTGGGGAGTTGGAACATAATTTCACGAGATGGAATTCACTCATTCCCGACTTTAGGGTAAATAGATGAGTGGTCCCCTAAATGGTGTCTTCGGGTCTTGAACAAATAGTCCTACCCTCTCACTGGCCCGAGAGGGGTTCTGTTTAATGGTAGGATCATAAACAGGTTGTTCATTAGAGGAGTATTGGTACTTAAGGATGTAGAGGTAACCTAGGAGTAAAATAGTAATTTGACCCAGTTGACGTTACGAACACTCATGAAGGACAAACTTTCTATTATTGGTTGATATCTATGGACACAGAAATATATCTGCAGTGAGAAGAGTACAGCTGTGGGTAGAGATGTCCACGGGGCGGGGATGGGGAAGGCTTTCCTGTCCTCATTCCTGCCCTCTTATTTCATTCTCCGTCCCCACGAAATTTTCCATAGAGATAGGGGCGGGGATTCCCCGCAGGGAAAATTTTCCTATTTGTTTTTTTTTAATATATTCATTTTTAGAAATTTTGTTTATTCTTAACCAAATAAAATTATATATATTAAATGAGTCATTTTCAATAAAATTTTCATTCAAAGAAAATAGTATAAAAATTCATTATAAAAATAATACTATTATATGTGTAAAAATATAATTTAATCGTACGTTTTTTAAAAGTTAAAATTTAAATATTACAGTTGTTGGAACATACCATAATGCAGCGGAAGTAACCAAGATCCATAAGCACTCTAATTCGTTAATTTTTGCAGAAATGAAAGCATACTTCAACAGAAATAAATGGGTTTCGTGACATACCTTTATAGAACTTCCTCAAAGCTTGAATTCAGATGCAAATCTCTTTTGAATCTTGTTATAGACCACCCCAAGATCTTCTCTACTATCCTCTTGGTGCTCTAGATTGAGTAGTGGGACTCAAAATAAGCCTGAATTAAGGGAGTAGGAGACAAACTCATAGCAGCAACCCAGCAAAAGACCACCTTTTTTCTCACGAATTTTTCAAAAAAAATTGATCGATTGCATTGCCTCAAAATCACTCCAATCTCTTCAATATATTACAAACCATCATGCAAAGAGATTTGCTGCATGAGATGCAGCTCATACTTGGAGTTAATGAAACTTGAAGAAGTGGGCTGTTAGTGAGCGACTTGAAGAAGTGAATGGAAAAAACTAATTTTTCATTTTGTGTTTTTCCTTTCTTTTTCAATTTATCAAAATTGATTTCATAAATCAATTTTATTTAATAAAATTGAAAATATTATTAATTTTATAAATTAATTCTCTTAATAAAATTAATAAATAATTATTTAAACAAGTTAAATAATTTTAATTAATTTAATATCAAATATTAAATTAATTTTTACACAATTCCATCTTCAAATATTTAATTCTAATTTGACACTTCAAATTAACTTATCATGCTACTCTAGAGCTAATCCATTTACGAGCTAATAGGAGGACCTCGCAGACCTACAGATCATGGGCTCCAACGATCCGAGATTAATCGGCTAAACTTATTAGACCGATCTAACCTCCATTCGTTAACTAATGAATGATTCCACTAAAGCCCATAGCTGAACTCCTCTCACTGTAGATATATTATGTCCACTCGATATAACCATGATTAGTAAGTTAACTCTTCACAGGTTGTTCGTAATAACGGCTGGGTCGAATCTCTATTTTACCCTCAAAATTACCTCTTGTTTCTTAAGTCCCACTGATCCCCTATTGAACAATTGATTTGTGATCCAATCAATAAGTCGAATCTCTCTCAAACCAATGAGAGGGTGAGGTCTCTTGTTCAAGACCCAAAATCAGTACTTGAAGGGAACAATCTCTCTACTAACCCAAATCGGGTAGGAGTAAATTTCGTCTTGCACTCTATGTCCCCAGCTATTCATTCGATTTTATCCTCAAAATAGAAGGCTTATTAAGCAGAGATATTTCGTCTACTCTCACTGTTTACAAATCAAAGGATAATTCCGAACAAATAGGAGTTCATAGTTAGCTCAAGATTAAGGTTAAGTTACCTAGGTCTAGCTTTGAAATAGTCAGTCTTAAACAATAAATAGCGTTATAAAGTAAGAGTGACTGGTTTCGTGGTCCAATCTTGCACAAAACTCATTTGCACAGGACACCCCCACTCCTCATGTCATAACATGCACGAATTAGGATCACTTCATATGTAGCACTTTACAACTCTTTGTAACAGCTACAGAGTAGGCCGCATCCAATAGTGTTACTAAAATAAGGCACCCAAGCTTATTCATATACTATAGATCATTTTGACTATTTACTCGAACTTGATCCACTTGTATGTCTCTACATAAAGTTCAAGTACTCATGTGATAGTCAATGGACTTTAAGTTTATTGAATTTTTAAAAAATAAAATATTCAATAACAACTTATTGAATTTTCAGAATAAGTTCTATTGTTTACAAACCACGAGTTTTACCCAACAACAATATCATAGACAAGCTTTCCATTTAAATACTACAACATTTGTGGCTTAAGGTAGAAAGCCTTATGTTAAAACAATTTAGAATTGTATTAAAGTACGAAAAGGTTGAAATGAAAATTAGAAAATAACCAACTTTTTATACCACAATTTTTATAAAAAAGTATATAGATAAAACAATAATAATAATAATAATTATAACTATTATAATAATTATATTTATTATTATTATTATAAACTCATATTTTGTTTATGAGTTAATAATAATATTATAAACAGAATATGAGTTTATAATAATAATAATAATAAGTAATTATTATTATATAAATATAATTATATAATATATTTATTGGGGTGGGGAATATAATCCCCGTCCACGTCCCTGTTTAGTCAACAGGAAAAAATTATCCTCGTTCCCTCTCCCATTCCCCATCTAATCAGGGATTCCCCGCCCATCCTTGCGAGGCCCCAACCCCGCGAATAAATGGACATCCCTTGTTATGGGTCTATAGTGGAGTGTACCCACAGTTAACGAATATTGATTAATTTGGTTAATGAGTTTGACCAATTAATCTCATATTGATGATATGAGAGAAAGATAATTGAATATGATTTAATTATAGGATTATATTAAATATATGATATTTTATTTTATGATTAATTAATTGAAGAATTAATTAATTATTATTATTTAATTTAATTTGATTTTATCAAATAAATTAAATCAAAACTATGGGTTATGTAGGAGATGTTCATTTAAATATGATTTAAATGAAATAGTTAAATAAATATTGATTTAATTAATTATTTTAATTAAATAAATAACTTAATTTATTTAAATTAAATTAATGATCAGTTAAAGTAGCTGATCTCTCACACATGTAAGGTTGAATTTGGTCTTCTCTCTCCCTAACCAAACGCCACATATTGAGGGAAGCTTTTTTATTCTTCCTTCATTATTGGCTTGAAGGACGTGGATCTAAAAAGGGATCGACTCTAAGTTGTAAATTCTCTTAGTGGTTTTTTCTAAGAAAAGGAGTTTGTTTTTTCTTTCCAAGAAAAGACTCCCACAAGTCTTCTACTTTCAATTCCAAGAGAATACCGGTAAAACCATAATGGTGGTAGAGATCGTAGTGCATTGTTGAGAAGAATTGGTGAAGCCCTCCAGAGTCACAACGTAGGTTTGTTTCACATTTCCTATTCTTTGTAGGTTTATTCAATTTTTTTCAACATATTATAGCCTATGTTTTACAGTAGATTTACTTAATTAAAAATACTGTAAAATTTGCCAATGTATGGATATTTTATTTGTTAATTAAAAATTAGGCTTGGTTCTCTGATTGTCTTCCGTTGTTCGAGGCTTTAAACCCAACAGCTCTATGGTTGCAATATTGTCTGAATTTCCACATCATAAAAGAATTCTTGAAATGAGTTGCAGTATTGTGAACTAGTGTTGATTGTTCACTATGTGATGTATTGCTAGGATGAGAAGCAGATATGTTAAGCTTTATGAGTTTAGAAAAGTTTGATGTAGAGAAATTTGATGGAATGATCAACTTTGGCTTGTGGCAAGTGAAAGTCAAGGACGTGTTGATACAAGATGGTTTATGTAAAGCGTTGAAGGGAAGACCAAACAGTGGTGCTTCTAAAGAATTAAGTGGTGATGGTGGTTTAGGAGAGTCCAACAGAGGTTCTAAGTGTTGGGAATGTCCTAAAACTCACAGTTTCTAAACATTAAACATATTCTATTCACAATAAAGATATTATTGAGATTTCTTTCAATAAAAGTGATTGAATTGCATTTATTCCTAAATCCAATAAACTAATATATGACTATAACATAAATACTTCAACTTTATATAGAGACATAAAAGAGGATCAAGTTTTAGTACACAGTCAAAAAGGTCTATAAGTATATGGATAGGGTTGGGTATCTTATCCTACAAAAAAACTTTATGTACCAAGCTGGTAAAGTATAGGCCTACAAAGCTAGACTAGTGGCAAAACATTTTACCTAAAGAGAATGGGTAGACTATGAAAAAACCTTCTCTCCTATTGTCATGATTAAATCTATTAGAATACTTTTATCCATTGCTGCCTTTTATGATTATGAAATATGGAAAATGGATGTTAAGATAGCTTTTTTGAATGGTTATCTTGAAGAAAGTATTTATATGTCTCAACCAGAAGGATTCATTGAACAAGGTCAAGAGCAAAAGGTTTTCAAACTTGAAAGATCCATTTATGGATTAAAACAAACATCTCGATTCTAAAATAAAAGATTTGAAACTGCGAACAAATCTTATGGCTTTGAACAGAATGTTGACGAGTCTTATATTTACAAGAAAATAGTCAACAAGACTGTAGCTTTTCTGGTACTATATGTTGATGATATCTTGTTCACTGGGAATGAGGTAGGTTTCCTTGATGACGTCAAGAGATGGCTAACATCGCAGCAATTTGAAATGAAGGATTTAGGAGTTGCATAGCATGTTCTTGGAATCCAAATAGTTCGAATATAAAATGCAAAATTCCAAAAGAGGTTTATTACCTTTTAGACATAGAATTCATTTGTCTAAGGAACAGTGTCCTAAGACACCTCAAGATATGCATCAGCAATCGAGAGCTTGATGTACGTTATGTTGTGTACACGCCCAAACATATGCTTTGCAGTCAGAAAAGTCAGTAGGTTCCAGTCCAACCCTGGATATAGTCATTAGACTGTCGTTAAGAACATCCTCAAGTATCTTCGAAGAACAAGGGACTATATGCTCGTGCATGGGTCTAAGGATTTGATCCTTACTAGATACATTGATTCTGATTTTTAGACCGATGTAAATTCTAGAAAATCTATTTTGGGATCAGCATTTACTCTTAACGAAGGAGCTATAGCATGGAGGAGTATCAAATAGAGTTATATTGTTGAATCCACCATGGAAGCTGAATACATAGCTACATGTGAAGCAGCCAAAGAAGCAGTATGGTGTAAAAAGCTCTTAACCAATTTGGAAGTGGTTCCAAATATGCATCTATCAATCACTCTATATTGTGATAATAATGGAGCAGTTGCCAACTCAAAAGAACCAAGAAGCCGTAAACGAGGAAAGTACATCAAACGTAAGTAGGATATGGTACACAGAGGAGACATGATCATCATACAAATAGCCTCAGAAGACAATTTAGCTGATCCATTTACTACAGTCCTCACGGCTAAAGTGTTTGAAGGTCACCTAATGGGACTAGAACTACGAGCGTCATAAATCTGGGACAAGCAGCAGAATTCATAGGTATGTAGATGCCCTAGTTTATTGTATTTATTCTCTCAAACTTAATATTATATATTTGTATATATTTAAATCCACTAGAGTTTTAGTCCAAGTGGGAGTTTGTTGGGAATGTCCTAAAACTCGCAGTTTGTAAACATTAAACATATTGTATTCACAATAATAATTCACAATAAAGATATTATTGAGATTTCTTTCAATAAAAGTGTTATTGAATTGCATTTATTCCTAAATCTAATAAACTAACTATGACTATAACATAAATACTTAAACTTTATGTAGAGACATAAAAAAGATCAAGTTTTAATATATAGCCAAAAAGATCAAGTATATGGATAGGATTAGGTATCTTATCCTGAGAACACTATGGATGTAGCCCACTTTGTATATTGATACAAACGATGTGATCCCAAAGTCATTCATATGGAGACATGTGAGTGGGGGCATCCTATGCAAAAGATATTTGCATAAGACTGGACCACGAACTAGTCACTTTTTCTTTATAACGATCGTTTACTGTTAAAACTGATTATTTCAATTCGATGACCTAAGGTAACTTGATCTTAATCATGAGCTAACTACGAACTTTTGTTTATTTGGGATTATCATTTAATCTGCATAGGTGAGAGTGATTCAATATCGCCGCTTAATAAGCCTCCCATTTTAAAGGTAAGATCGGATAGATAGCTGGGGACATAGTCTCGCATGACATAATTCACTTCCACCCGTCTTAGGATCAGCAGATAGGTTATTCCCTTAAATATTGACTCCTGGTCTTGAACAAAGGGGCCCCTCCCTCTCATGGCTGAGAAGGATTTGGTTTATTGGTTGGACCATAAACCAATTGTCCAATAGAGAATCAGTGGAGACTTAAGGAGCAAGATGTATTACAAAGGTAAAACGGTAATTTTGACCTAGCTGTGAATACGAACGATTTGTGAATGATTGACTTACTGATTATGGTTAAATCAAGTGAACAAAAATATATCTACAATGATGAGAGTGCAACTACTGAGCTATAGTGGTGTGTCTCGATAATTAATGAATATTGATTAATTCGGTTTAAAGAGTTTAGCTAATTAATCTCAAATCGTTGGAGTTCATGATCTGTAGGTCCATTAGCTCATAAAAGAATCAAACCTTAGAATAGCGTATTAAGAGAATTTGAAATGTTCAAACTCAGTTTAGGGTTTGGATTATTATATTTGATATAATTGATGTTTAATTATCGAATTAACATTACAATTTTAGAGAGTTGACAATACTTAAATATGATTTAAATATTTTAATGAGGTTTCATATTAATTTAATATTTGATATGAAATAATTGATTTAATTAACTATCCAAATTAGATTATTAAAATTTGAATTTATGAAATTTAAAATTGTGAAATTTGTTTATTATTTTTTGAATTTATGAAATTCAAAATAATGAAATGTGTTTTGAGAAATTCAAAATTGTAAAATTTATTTTATATTCAATTTAACCCAATTTCACATTTAAAATATTTTGATTAAATGGAAAGTGGGATGATCTCACATTTTCCATTACAAAAACCACCTCATGCCACTGAATTGAATGGAATATTTAAGTGGCATTTTTAAATTAATTCTGATTTGCATGGTAAAGAACTATAGATTGATATTTTGAATTCAATTTTGTGGTTAATGCAATGAGAAATCAGATATAGAAAAAATCTGTTTTTCTTCTCTACTTCAACTATAAAAAACCACATCAATTCCCTCTCAATTTGAGTTCTACCATTCAATCTAAGACCTGATATTAGTAGAAAAGACTCTTGTGGTGGTCCACTATAGAGATAGGAGAAGAAATTCGTGGTGGTTTCAAGCAACTAGAAGAATTCATCAAAGGTATTCGTTTGAAACTCTAATATATTAAAATCTATGAACATCCATGTTAATTGACTAAAATTAATGTAGTTAGAGTGTTTAGATCCTTAATTGCTTCTGCATGTTGAATGTCAACTCCATCCCTAAGTCCAATATGAGTGATAAAGATTAGGAGGAGATGGATTTAAGAGTTACAAATGCAATCAAGCTAAATTTGGTTTAAAATCTTCTTGCAAATGTGCTTGGAATTTCAACAGCCAAAGAACTTTCACAGAAGCTTGAAGCAATGTATCAAGCAAAAATCATATCAAATTGGTTATACCTGAAGGAGCATTTCACATGTTGAAAATGGTGGAAGGTACAAAAATCTCAGATCATCTGGCTATTCTTAATGACATTGTTTCTGAGCTGGAGGGGATAGGAGTGAAGATAGCATATGAAGATAAGACACTCCAAATCATCTGGTCACTTTATCTTTCCTAAGGACACATCAAACCGATCTTGACGTACGGGAAAGAAACTTTAGATTTTGTTGAGGTTACTAGTAAACTTCTGACATAGGAAAAAATACTGAAGAGTAAAAGGCATACTTCATAAGAGAATTCGATATTTGTAGCTAACAAATGTAAGAAGAAAGAGTTTGTGCAAAAAATGTTTGATGGAAATGTGGACAGTCTAAACACATGAAAAAGGATTGTCCTAAAAATGTAGGTTCGTCAAAAGGCACTGAGTTAGACGCTAATATCGCTTTTCTTGCAAGGGGAGATAGCAACCTCTTCTGAAGAAGACGAAAATCATCCTTGTGGTATGACCACTTTACCATTATAGAAAATATGATGTTAACGGCTCCACAAGTTTACACACGCGGCATTTACTTGATAGTTATGCAGGGTGTGTGGTGAAAGTTATGCTGATTGTTGAAGGACTTTTATAATATTATAGCCAGCGTGCCCATATTGTAATAACTGTCAAAGTATATCATTTTCTACTCATTATTTCAAGCTTTTGTCCGGTTATGAACAACATATCATCATATTTGTGATCATTTTTTCAACACCATGCAGGCATTATCTACAGGGACTTAAAACCAGAAAAATTTCTACTCCAAAAAGACGGTCATATCATCCTCACTAATTTCAATTTATCGTTTATGACATCTAAAATACATGTAAGATTTGTTTACTAGTTGAGAGATGTTTCCTTTCCTTCATTTTCTGTTAAGGTATTTGACAAAGCGTTATGCCTTTCTTGCAAACCATAGAATCTTCACCCCTGAGAAAGAGGACATGTAGGCATAAATCACTGCCGACGTCCGTCATCGAACCTATGGTAGAACTTAATTCATTATTGGAACTGAAGAGTATATTGCCCAAGTATGATCCATCTCAATCTTGATAGACAACTATAGCCACTCAATGTTAATAATTATCTCTCTTAATTTTTTTTCTAGGTTCATGTCATTTGTTTTTTTTTGTAGGAAATCAAGGGAAAAGGCCATAGTAGTTCTATTGACTGGTGGACTCTAGGTACAAATGCATTCTTATTCTTTCACACGAGATGTAGATGTTTATATAGATAAGTATTAAGTCCATAATTACGGGCCTTTTGACCCAAGGAGTTGGAGTTGGGAGAAGTGAAGTTGTGGACTCCACCTCTTGTTTGGTCTAAAGAGCTCGTAGCCCTCCCAACTAAAAACACATCAATTTTACATTTTATTAACTCCTTACATTATGGGTCTCACGACATCAAAAGTTCTCGGACTTTATTAATGTTCCTTACTCCAAACACCCCTCATTATCTAGTAAATTAGATGCCAATATGCACATTTTTGTTAAATGCGTAGAGGAAACTTCACAACGAAGGCAAATAAAACATTTGAAAGTTGGGGGACTGACATAGAACACAAAATAAGCATAAAAAAAAGTCAAAACCAAAGTGAAGAATGACTTATAAACTATTTGAATTGGTTAATGAGATAACATTTTCATTTAATGATTGATTTTCCAATAATTGGATGCATCACCAACATCCGTCAGGCTTTTTATTTGCCTTCTTTGATCATTCGATGCATGAAATTCAGGTATCATACGATATGAAATGCTCTATGGTCACACTCCCTTCAAAGGAAAAATCAGGAAGAAAACTTTTGTCAATATTTTGTATAAGGTGGAGGTGTTCAAAAAATTCGATGACCCGAAAAAACCAATCTATCCAATCCAACTCGTGCGGTTTGGGTTGGGTTATCAACTCATTTGGGTTGAGTTAGGTTCAAATGACTAAAAATTTTATGGGTTGGGTTATGTTTAAATAAATGAAAATTTTATGAGTTTGGTTGGTTCATGAGTTCATTCAATATAACCAAAACCAACCCGAATTTATTATTAACTCTAAAATATATTTTTTTTTATTACTTATAACACAATTATTTATACATATATTGATTTTAATTTTATTTAATTTTAATATTTTTTTTAATAATTTATTGTTCAACAACTAGTTTCTTTGCACTCTAGAAAGAAAATTTTCACTATATAAATTAAAATTGAGTTGTTAATCTTAATTCAATATATGAAAATAAATAAATTAAATTTTTACATATTTACATTTTGCTTCTTTTTAGAAGAAAATTTTAAAAAAATGACCTAATTAACCCGAACTATCCCAACCCAAATATTGAATTGGATCTAAGAAGTCTTTCAACCCAACCTAATCCAACCCATGAACACCCCTAGTACAAGGACTTAACATTTCCCCTTAGTATTCCAATACATGTAGCTATCCATTTAACCTTATTAATGTTGTCTTATAAATAGTTTTCACTTTCTAATTTTTTTAATTAATATTTATTATTATGGATACAATACTATTTCATTGATAGATGAAATATCTAAAGGTATACAAAAGAGTCTCGATTAAAAGGAATACAAAAGATGTTTCCAATTAGTAATAAGGTAAGAGAACCTAGGACTCTTAACTCCGATAAAATTTTATACTAAAAGAATGCGTTGAAAATAACAGAATCAAGGACTTCTTTGGAAGATTCGACTTTTTCTTGGAAGATTCTAGCATTTATTCCATCCCGTATCTTCCACAAAACAACCATTGTTGTTAGCCCAAATGAGAAATTTAATAACAATGAAGCTACAAAAAAAGATTTATTCCTGTCCAATTTTCAATTCTTCCTTTAGGTGTTGTTAAGGCTTAGATCTTGTTTTGAGTTCTTTCAATGGCAACGGCTACTCATGCTTAATATGGCAGGCAAGTCTTGCAGAAAAACATCTGATTGATGCACTACAACAGAGAGACCCCACACGTCGTCTAGGATCAAGTACTGGTGCTCATCTATGAAGCACAACGATACTTCATATGAGACAAAGAATCCGTATCAAACACTTATCGGATATCGATACTTTCATATACTTCCCAAATATGTATCTGACACGTGATTTGACGTATCTATTTCTACGCGTATCTTTTTTCAAAGAAAAATGACAAGCAACTCATCTAATCTTTCCCAATCTAAAACTAGGCAACCTATTTAAAAAACTCACTACTCAAGTCCAAAACTAAAAGGAGAAAAATAAATAAATAACCAAATCCTAGAATCATTTAATCTTCATTTTCACATTTGGGTCCCACAAAGTCTACCAAAATATAAAATATTTGGATATCTTCAACAATTCAATGAAGAAGTTCTTCGCTGATCTTCATATGAGTCACTTTTCTATTGCATTTTATTAACTAATGTACTTCAACATCTTAGATGTTGCTTTTATTGTATTGTATAGTGTTTGTATTCTATTTTGTGCTATTGTTATTAACTTGTATGCTAAATTTATCTATATCCTAAATTTTTTTAAGAAAAAAAAATCTATCTTCAACGTATCAGTATTTTCATTTTTTAAAAAAAAATATACATAAAAAATGACGTATCTTTAAACATATTCGTATCTTAGTTTTTTAGAAATTGACAAATTTTCGTATCTGATTGTATCCGTATCGTATAACCATATTTGTGTCTGTGCTTCATAGGTGTTGATAAAATCAAATGACATCCATTTTTTCGTCAAATAAATTGGCGTAAAATTTGAACCATGGTAATACTATTCATTTTAAACAACCACATCAAGTCTTAAATTTCAGCACAGAAGCTTAAGCAACAAATCCCCTGGAAAGCAAATCTCTTAGCATAAACAACATTTGTTTCTCTTTAGATGCAGACTGATGCGTTATTTTATTAAATGGAAATACGGATGATATACGTTGATGGATTGCGTTGTGCACTCAAGTTTCCCCAGCGGAATTCAAGTGTAAATTCCTCTGAGTTTCTTGGTAAGTCCAGGGTCGAACACAGGGACTTGTGAAAATAGATTGCATTTATAGTTTTTTATGAAAACTTTGCGGTAACCGGAAAAATAAATAAAATGTTTGGTTGTTGATTGCGTTAATTAAAAAGAAACAAATAAATGCGGTAGATTTGAGAAACGAAAGTTACGTTGATAGATGCAATGAGTATGCGATGAACGGGTTGAGAAGATCTCTAGCTGGCATTACTTGGGAATGCGTCGAACCTTGCGATCATGTTACTACCATGCACAGCAAGTCATTTTCCAATGTAAATACGATGCTTCTAAGTCTAGGATGCATGTGTTGAATGCAAAATGTCCATAGAGCTTATCCCTAAGTCTCTACTCTTGTCCTATGCGTTGATGCAAGATGCATGAAAGCAAGGTGACCGCATACAATCATATTTTATCACTAAGATACATGCGATGCGTTAATGACAAATAGTGCTCATTTCTAAGCACCTATCTCTCGTTTATGCGTTCTAATCTGGTTCTTCCAAACTTAGATTCTAACCTGACTTTCCCAAGTCTAGATCATGTCCTTAGACTACTCTCTCGAGTATCTCTAATAGACGAATGAAGCATACATAAACAAGATAATCGCAAGGAATGAAGATTCCCTAGTTGTGCTAGCTAAATGCTTCTCAACCCATTCAACTAATTTAGCTACTCATGCGTGAATCACATAGAGCAAACAGATATAGAGAAAGAAATTTTATTCTTATAAATAAGTTAAGTACACAATGCCAATGGAAGTTTAAGGTAGAGAGCCTGGTAGAAATTCCTTGCTGACCGAGGCTTTTTACACTGAAATCTTTATTCTGATCTAAAGATATTCCCGCTTCTATAGACGTTGGCCCTCTCTCTGTCTTTGTAGCTTCCAGCGCTCTCCCAAGCTTACCGGAACGATCTACCGGCACAACTTCTTCCTCGTATCCGCCTTAAGATGAAGGAAAACTAAAAATGAAGACGTGCGAACTGTAAAGTGGTGAATTAATCGACTGCTTCCATCTTCTCTGAAGAATGTACTTGGTATTTATAGAGTTTCCATGGTGAAAGCCGGTTTCTCTCTCCCAGTTGTACAGATGGGACAGCTTTAATTCCTGACTAATGCACAGGATAATTGTCACCGATAAAGCTGAATGTACTTCGTGACCGTTATCAGCTATCAACTTAATTTGGATCCGATTGTCGTCAGCTTTCTGCCCCATTGCTCTTAATTATCCTTTCACCCGGATGCTTCTACCATGTTGCGCTGACCAAGTTGTGGTGATTCTTCTTGGGCGAATATTTGTGAGCACGATCATCGTAAAGTCTTGCGATGAAGTTGGGTTCGACCAATGTATTCCTATGATCGCAATCTCTGCATTGCGTTAACGCATATTTTGCACAAAAATGTAAAAACTAACTGCTCTAATGTGTTGGACGCATGTGACCGCAATATTATAGAATTTATGCTTAATGGACGCAATTTAACATATTTAATCAATGCAATCCAACATTGTTTAAGAACTTAGTACTATGATAACGTGCATTTCTGCTCGTTATCACACCCCCAAATTTAAACAATGCATGTCCTCAAGCATAAGCTAAAGTTTCCTTTAGCAAGTTAAGCACAAAATTCTTTCCCTAGATTTCTAAGGATACTTCGTTCAAATCCTATATGCCAAAATTTCCTTAAGTCTTATTCAAGTCTCTTCCTAAAATATTTCTAAGACTTAGGGATTGCAAGCTTAACTTTCAAAAGGACTTTACTAAATTCTGGAACATCGCATGATTTATTTCAAAAAGAAAATTTTCCTTCGAGGTGTCAAATGATTTATCCTTGCACAAAAATTTTCTTTATTGCTATTTTTTTTTCTGATCTTGCGCTGATCCGAATGTCTTGCCTTCGTTTTGGCTTGTCCCCACGGGTGTCATGCGGACGTCCAACTACGAACAATGCACTATTTCTCAGACCAAACTCATATCGATTTGGCATTGGAGTTGCGGTCATTGATTTATGCGTTGATCCTGGTGACTTACTTTCGTTTTGGCTTGCTCCCACGGGTGTCATGCGGACATCCAACTACGGGTAAGTGCCTTTCACAACTTAACTCTTATCAACATGGGTTTCTCATTGTATTGACAATAGAGTTGTTATTCTAAAAAAAATATATATTTTTTATTTTTTTTATAGTAAGGTCGAAAATAAATACCTCACCCCCAAATTTAAAATGCGGCATTGTCCTCATCGCCAAAAGACATTAAAATAGGTCATGCAATGGTCATAGAATGCGTTGTAAAGAGAGTTTGAAAGAAAGATAGCAAACTCCTAACTTCTAGAAATATTTCATGAGGTGACTATATTAAGATTAAGTTGACTCTAATATATACGAAAGACATAGAAGCATATTTTTTCATCATTGAAATCATACTTGGCAAAGAAACAACATGCGGTGAACTACTAAATTTATCTACTTGTTAAATGATTGCGGTAATCAGGGAGGATGCAGTGATAAAACTGTGAAAAGTAAAATGCAATGTGATAGCGCAAAATTTGAAATAAAGATAAGGAAGAGTATACCCCCAAATTTTGCGTTGTCGCCCGCATTGTGTATTGATGCATCCATCCTTGCAGTGATCTCTACTTTTGTGGATTGCGGTGATGGACTGAGATCATTTGCTTCTTCGAAATCCTGTGCCTTAATCCTTATAAACAGACAAAGAGACGGCCAAATGATTTTAAAACAAAACAAGAAGTTTTTTTTTAAGAGAAAAATAAGTGAAATACAGATAATAATAAAGTGACGAAGAGTTAAATATTCAAGAGTTGAGTAATGGATAGTCCGGGTTTTTCAACTTTGCGGAGATTATTTCTAGCTAGAAATCTCCTCCACAATATGCCTTTATCTGTTGTCCATTAACTTTAAATATTCGACTACCATCCTCGGTGATTAGCTCCACTACACCATGTGGAAATATTGCTTTAAAAATGAAGGGACCGGACCAACACGATTTTAATTTTCCCAAGAAGAGCCGCAATCTTGAATTGAAGAGTAAGACTTTTTGCCCGACTTAGAGGTTTCTAGCACATATACGTTCATCATGCCAGCGCTTAGTGCGCTCTTTATAAATCTTCACATTCTCATATGTGTTGACCCTCCATTCTTCTAGCTCGACCAGCTGCAGTTTTCGCGCTTCCCCTGCTTTCTTCAAATCAAAATTCAGTTTCTTGACCGCCCACAATGCTTTGTATTCCAGCTCCAAAGGAAAATGACACATCTTGCCAAATACCAATGCATAGAGGGACATACCTATAGGTGTTTTAAATGTGGTCCGATATGCCCACAACGCATCATCAAGCTTCATCGCCAAATCTTTCCGCGAAGATTTTACCACCTTCTCAAGTATCAACTTAATTTCTCTATTGGATACTTTAGCCTGACCATTCGTTTGTGGATGGTATGCGATGGCCACCTTGTGGAGGATATTGTATTTACGCAACAGCTTCTTTATATTGTGATTGACAAAGTGTGATCCTTCATCACTTATGATGGCACGGAGAGTGCTAAAACGAGTGAAAATATTTTTCTTGAGGAACTGGGAGACTACCACCACATCACTTGCGGTGCATGCAATTGCCTCTACCCACATGGAAATGTAATCGATGGCCAATAAGATATAATGCTTGCCACGCAAAGGTGGGAATGGTCCCATGAAATCAATTCCCCAGACGTCAAATAATTCCAGCTCCAAGATAGTGTTCATTGGCATTGCATTCTTCCATGAAATGTTGTCCGTGCGTTGACACCGATCACATTTCATTGCGTAGTCAGTAGCATCCTTAAATAATGAAGGCCAAAAGAATCCACTTTGCAAAACTTTAGCTGCAATGCGTTTCCCTCTAGAGTGCCCGCCATATAGCAAATCGTGGCACTGTGACAATATGCATTGTTGAGCAGCATTTAGTATGCATAATCGAATGATTTGGTCTGCACCTCTTCTATACAGATTCGACTCATCCCAATTATAGTGTTTTCATTCATGCTTGAGCTTCTTCTGTTGATGGTAGGTGTAATCTTCAAGAAATTGTTCACAAACCAAATAATTAACGATGTCCGTATACTAGGGCAATTCTTCTATGTGGAATAGCTGCTCATCCAGGAACATGACACTCACCTCAGATTCATTGTGGTCAATCTCAGGATTTTCCAATCTGGACAACTGATCTGCAACTTGATGCTCTGTCCCCTTCCGATCAATTATTTCAATATCGAATTTTTGAAGGAGAAAAACCCATCTGATCAATCTCAGCTTTGTGTCTTTTTTTGTCATTAAATATTTGATTGCCCGAGTAATCAGTGTGAATGAGCACCTTTGTTCCCAACAGATATGCCCTGAATTTCTCCAACACAAAAATCACAGCCTGGAGTTCTTTTTCAGTGGTGGTATAATTTATTTGAGCAGGATTTAGAGTTTTACTCGCATATGCGACGGGGTACAAAATAGTTTTCTTCTTTTGCGCTAATGCAGCCCCCATCGCATACCCGCTTGCATAGCATATGATTTCAAATGGCATTGTCCAATCTGGCGCAATTAGTATGGGTGCGGTAATCAGTGCATCTTTTAATACTCTGAATGCGTTGAAGCAGTTGTTGTCAAACTCAAATTTCCTGTCCGCCTCTAACAACGCACTCAGTGGTTGTGCAATTTAGAAAAGTCCTTGACGAATCGTCTGTAAAATCCAGCATGCCCCAAGAAGCTTCACATAGCCTTCACGCTAGTTGGAGGTGAGAGTTTTTCAATTGCTTCAATCTTTGCTTTGTCTACCTCCAACCCTTTCTGGGAGATTTTGTGTCCCAACACTATACTCTCTTTCACCATGAAGTGACATTTTTCTCAATTGAGCACCAGATTTGTCTCTTCACATCTTTTCAGAATCTTCACTAAGTTGGCTAAGTAGACTTCATAAGTGTTTCCATAAACAGAGAAGTCATCCATAAATATTTCCACAGAGTCCTCGAGAAAATCTAAAAAGATCGTCATCATGCACCTCTGAAACGTGCTCGGCGCATTGCAGAGGCCAAAAGGCATGCGGCGAAAAGCGAATATCCCATATGGGCAGGTGAATGTAGTCTTGTCTTAATCTTTAGCAACTATCATGATTTGATTATATCCAGCATACCCATCCAAGAAGCAGTAAAAATAATTCCTTACTAGTCTGTCTAGCATTTGATCAATGAATAGCAGAGGGAAATGATCTTTCTTTGTGGCCGCATTCAATTTGTGGTAGTCCATACATATGCGCCATCCAGTGATGGTTCTTTACGGTATTAATTCATTGTTCTCATTTGGGACTACCATTATTCCACCCTTCTTCGGCACACATTACACGGGGTTAACCCACGTGCTATCTGCAATCAGATAGATAATGCCCGCATGCAGCCATTTGATAATCTCCTTCTTGACGACCTCCTTTGTCGTAGGGTTAAGTGTGCGTTGATTTTCAATAGTTGCTTTGTGGTCGTCCTCAAGACGAATGTGGTGCATGCAATACGCGGGACTAATTCCTCTAATGTCAGCGAGCATCCAGCCAATTGCTCGTACATGTTTCTTGAGAATGCTCATTAACGCATTCTCTTGATCTTCGTTGAGCACAGAGGAAATTATCACTGGTAGCTTCTCATTCTGCCCCAGAAATGCGTACTTCAAATGGGTTGGTAGGGTTTTTAGTTCAAGTGTTGGTGGTTCCACGAGGGAAGATTGTGTTGTTTTTGTTTCTTCTTTTGGTTCTTCTTCTTGCATTAGGATTATTTCTTCTTCTTTGTTTGTTTTTGCTACGATCGCATTGCAGGTAGCTACGGATGCATTGGCATCCTCTTCTTCACACTCTTCATCAGACTTTTCTTCTTCAATCAAATTCAGGTCATCATCAGAATCTTGCAGGTCTTCTTCATCCGAAAATTTCATGGCACAAATTATATTAAATTTGAGCTTCTGTCCGTTTATACTCAAGGCGATTTCTCCCTTGTGCACATCAATTTGAGCACAACCCGTTGATAGGAAAGGTCGCCCCAAAATGATGGGCACATCTTTGTTGGCCTCATAATCTAGAATGATGAAGTCAACTGGCAGAATAAATTTATCAATCTTGATCAGCACACCCTTCACCTTACCTTCTGGATGAACCAGGGATCTATCAGCCAATTGGAGAGTCATTGATGTGGGCATAAGTTGCCCCACATTTAATTGTTTAAAAATTGACAGCGGCATCAAATTTATGTTGGCCCTCAAGTCACACAAGGTTTGCCCAATATAAAGTCCTCCTATGGAGCAAGGAATAGTGAAGCTCCCAGGATCGCTCATCTTCAGTGGGACAATGGATTTGGAACTTTGCTTTAATGCCACCCTGGCAAATTTTTCAGTGCCTCTTTTTTTAGTTACCATGTCTTTTAGAAACCTGGCATAGGCAGGCATTTCCTCAATCGCTTCACTGAAAGGAATGCTAACATGTAATTGCTTTAACATAGATAAGAAGCGTTGGTACTATACCTCTTCGTTTTTCTTCTTCCTTAGCCTCTAAAGGAAAGGTGGTAACTGAACTTTTACGGTTCCCGTTTCATTTAACTTTGAGATCGACGCAACCTCAAGTTCCACTACTTCATTTTCTCTTTCTTCTTCTTATGTTACCGCAATCTCAGGCTTAATTGCGATGGAAGTTATTCTACTATGCTTCTTCTTTTCCCTCTCCACAGTCTTTCCAGTTGTGACATTGCTCCTTACCCGATCTCCCTGGGTTGCGTGGAAGTTCGATAGAACTTGGCAGCGCCCCTTACGGTCTACTTTTCAGCTCACTCGCAATCTGGCCCATTTGCAATTCGAAGTTGCAGATGGACGTAGCCTGACTTTGAAGCACTGTCTCGTTTTTCTCTATATATTGCTTCAACAGGCTCTCCAGAGAAGAAGATTGCGTTGGTTGTTGTGAGCTACTTGCTTGGTTGCTATATTGACCATTGTTACATTGGAAGAATCTTGGTGGCCCTTCTTTTTGCGCCACAGATTGAAAATTTTGTTGTTGATTCTTTCAAGCAAAATTGGGGTGGTTTCTCCACCCAGGGTTGTAAGTGTTTGAAAAGGGGTTATTCTTTATAAAATATACAGACTGTGGATTTTGCGGGCAATCTTCCATCGCATGCCCATCACCGCAAGTCATACACCTGCGGTGTTTTGACCGATTGCGTTGATTTGCCCACATTGCGGTGTTGCTGCTGATCGCCATTCCTTGAATAAAATTCATCATTGTGGTCATTTGATTTTGTAATGAAATAATAGCACCGTTATTTGTGTTAGAATCTTTAAGTCTTAATCTTTGGTCACTCTCCCTCCAGTCTTCATGGTTCTTAGAGATACGGTCCAGGATATTCTTCACCTAATGTACGTTTTGTCAAGTAGACCACTAGTAGCTACCGCATTGGCAGCGGTCTGTGAAGCGGGATTCAAACCGTGATAGAAATTTTCCATTTGAAGATAGTCTAGTAGCCCATTATGCGGACAATCTCGGACCAACCTTTTAAACCTCACCCAGGCATCGCTGAGCGATTCGTCCATATCTTGTTCAAAATCTGTAATAAGCTTTTTTCGTATTGCGTTCTCGGTAGGTGGAAAATACTTTTTCATGAATTTCTCCACTACCTGCTCCCAAGAAGTAATCTCTCCTGGTTCAAGCGAATAAGCCCATTTCCTAGCCTGATCATAGAAAGAAAATGGGAACAACGTTAATCGAACTTCCTCGGCAGAGATGTTCGAGAACACAAAAGTATTGCAGATTTCAATAAAATTTCGAAGGTGGGCGTGCAGATCCTCGCTACGCCTTCCTCCGAATTGACCTGCAGTCTGGATCATCTGCAGCATCACTGATTTCATCTCGAATCTGCTTCCGTCGAAGGCAGACCTCATGATTCCCGGAGAGAAATCATAGAGGTTTGGCGATGCATAGTCCCTAATGGGCCTATAGCGATCGTTTGCCAACAGAATCGGATTCTCCATGACATTGTTATCGTTTGGTGCTCCATCTCCAGACTGCTCCGCCATCTCTTCTTTATCAGATTGTGGTTGCTATTGGCAGTATCTCAATCTTCGTCTAAAAGTCCTCTCAATCTCCAGGTCGTAATTCGCCAGAGATTAAGAGTCCTGCAAAGAATTAAAAAAAAATTGTCGTTAACAAACTATTTTGCCGAAGTCCTCGACAACGGCGCCAAAAACTTGATGCATTATTTTATTAAGTGGAAATACGGATGATATGCATTAATGGATTGCATTGTGCACTCAAGTTTCCCTAGGGGAATTTAAGTATAAATTCCTCTAAGTTTCCTGGTAAGTCTAGGGTCGAACACAGGGACTTCTGAAAATAGATTGCATTGATAATTTTTTATGAAAACTTTGCGGTAACCGGGAAAATAAAAAAGTGTTTGGTTGTTGATTGCATTGATTAAAAAGAAACAAATAAATGCGGCGGATTTGAGAAACGAAAGTTGCGTTGATAGATGCAATGAGTATGGGATGAACGGGTTGAAAAGATTTCTAGCTGGCGTTACTTGGGAATGCGTCAAACCTTGCGATCATGTTACTACCATGCACAGCAAGTCATTTTCCAATGTAAATGTGATGCTTCTAAGTCTAGGACGCATGTGTTGAATGCAAAATGTCCATAGAGCTTATCCCTAAATCTTTACTCTTGTCCTATGCGTTGATTCAAGATTCATGAAAGCAAGGTGACCGCATACAATCATATCTTATCGCTAAGATGCATGCGATGTGTTAATAACAAATAGTGCTCATTCCTAAGCACATATCTCTCGTTTATGCGTTCTAATCTAGTTCTTTCAAATCTAGATTCTAACCTGACCTTCCCAAGTCTTGATCCTGTCCTTAGACTACCCTTCCGAGTATCTCTAATAGACTAATGAAGCATACATAAACAAGATAATCGCAAGGAATGAAGATTCCCTAGTTGTGCTAGCTAAATGCTTCTCAACCCATTCAACTAATTTAGCTACTCATGCGTGAATCACAAAGAGTGAACAGATATAAAGAAAGAAATTTCATTCTTATAAATAAGTTAAGTACACAATGCCAATGGAAGTTTAAGGTAGAGAGCCTGGTAGCAATTCCTGGTTGTACAAATGGGACAGCTTTAATTCCTAACTGATGCGCTGGATAATTATCACCGATAAAGTTGAATGTACTTCATGACCGTTATCAGCTATCAACTTAATTTGGATCCGACTGCCGTCAGCTTTCTGTCTCATCGCTCTTAATTATCCTTTTACCCGGATGCGCCCACCATGTTGCGTTGACCAAGTTGCGGTGATTCTTCTCAGGCGAATGTTTGCGAGCACGATCATACAAAGTCTTGCGGTAAAGTTGGGCTCGACCAATGTATTCCTATGATCGCAATCTCTGCATTGCGTTAACGCATATTCTGCACAAAAATATAAAAACTAACTGCTCTAATGTGTTGGACGCATAGGACCGCAATATTATAGAATTTATGCTTAATGGACGCAATTTAACATATTTAATCAATGCAATCCAACATTGTTTAAGAACTTAGTACTATAATAACGTGCATTTCTGCCCGTTATCACAGACACAACCATCACTAGAAGTAGCCCTTCAAATAATTGAGAGTGATCCAAAAGCTAATGATTTGAAGTGGAAGATGGAGTGCTCAGTCATTCAATGGGTGCTGATATTTTCTAAAGGAATTTCTATCTCAGCAGAAAACTTAAGTATGTGGTAAGAGCCTATTGGTTGTTTGGTGGCCATGGGCTGGCAGAAAAAGACAGTTATATTTTAACTCGAAGATTGTAAGGTACCTAGATAAGAATATATTAATATGGTTATCGATAAGGAACATATTAGTAAAAAGCTAATAAGTTGGTTAAGGTTTTTAGTTATAAATGGACATAATGGATTGAAAAAAAGGTGTGAAGAATTTAGAATAGTGTTTGGCTCTTGGGAGAGGATTCTTAGTCTATAGAATGTGTTGAAGAGTTTGTTCATCTATCTTTACTCGTTTTAGTTGTTATCTTGGTATGGTGAGCTTCAAGGATTTCTGTGTTTTTGTTGGGATTTTCTATTTGCAGAGAAAAGAAAAATAATTTTTGTTGGGCGTTTGGTGTACATAGTTGAGTTGAGTTGATAATTATTATAGGAGGAGAGTAATTGGGAGAGTTGATGCAAATAACGAGATGAGAAATGTGAGTTAACGCGAATAACGAGGTAATAAACCTCTTTAGCAATAATAGTATATCATTCATAAGTATTCAACCTATAAATATTGTGTATATGTGTTTTTTAATAGAACATTTAACAATAAATCCATTGATATCATGGTTAAAGCCACAGAGAAATCTCAATGGCTACCTTTATGGTAAAGTCAGATTTCTAGAGATACTCTCGTCCTCTGAAGGTCATTAGTTCAACCTCATAGGTGAAATGTTAAACCCATTTGATTTTTTTATGGTGGGTCTCTTTTTACGGTGTTTACTTTTTTCTACTCATTCTCTCTTTGTTATACTGAAAATAGTATGTATAATGCACTCCAAACATAGAGTATTATATCCTACAAAGTATTGTAATCCATCGACTATAATAACCAACCCAACATTTCAATTGATCTCTAGTTTTTTGTTTTGAAAATTAAGCTTATAAATACCACTTTCACTCTATTGTTTTCTTGTTTTTGTTATCATTTTCTATAAATGTTATAGAAAACCCAAGATTTGATTTCATTTAGGGAAAAAAGGTGGTATTTGTTTCAGAATTCAAATGATTTCATCTTTATTAAAAAAGCCTTTGTTTTCTTTTTTTAGAAAAAACAATTTTAAAAGCCTATACATAATCATTTTGTTTTTTATTTTAAAACATATGCATATAAATTGCAATTACTATGCCATCTATAGTTTTTTTTTAATTTATTTATTACTTACTTTTTAAACTTGTTTTAAAAAATGAAGTCAATTTTTTAAAATTAAAAAAATAAATAAAATCTCTTTAAAAACTTGATTTTGTTTTAGAAATTTTGGTTAGAATTCCCACTTGCTTTTAAGGTGGAAAACTTACCCCAAACAATTGTATACAAACAAGCATAATTTTCCAAAATCGAAACAAAATAGTTGTCGTATAAGAACCAAAAGTTACAATTACAATCTCATTTGATAATGATTCCATTTTTAGTTTTCTACTTTTGAAATTTATGCTTTGGTTCCTCTAATTTCATTTAAATTTCTAGTCAAACTTTCGAAAACATAAATAAATAAATAAAAGTTTTTTAAGTTTTCCAAACTTAGCTTCGTTTTTTAATAATTGGTCTAAAAAACTATAGATAAGAGTAGTACTCGTAAGCTTCATTTTCTAAAAATCAAATAGCTATCAAACGAACAAAAACGATGGCTATCAAATGAGTCCGTTCTTTTCTCCAAAATTTGACATGAAATTATGAAAAAATTAGGAAATAAGAAAACGAAACAATCAAACTCATAACATGGAAAGTAGTGTTTATAAGTGTAATGTTCAAAAATAAAAAAGAATTATCAAACGAGCTTAATTAACACAAAATCCTTGTTGGTTTAGGGTTGGCCAATGCTTCTCAAGAATTAGGGAAGACGAAGAGGCATAATACAAGGATGGGAATAGGACCCTTGACACATCAATTTAAAATAAAATAAAATAAAACAAAAGAGAAAATAGAGTGTCCAAATTTTAGAATGTTAAACAAAAATAGGATGCATTAACAATTTTCAAATATAATTTTAACAAAAGTATATAAATTAGATCGATTATAATAATTTAGAATTTAATTGAAACATTTATAAGTTTCATACGATATTTGAAGGAGAGTGTAAATTAATATATTTACAAAAGTTCGGAGTTTAAATTGATACAATTATTAAAATTTTGTTGATTTAGTTCCTATACTTTTAATATTTACTCTTTCAATTTTAATAAATAAGAATTTAGTCTCTTATGAAGTTTGTAACATTTTAGTATATAAGGAAAATTTTCATCAAAATTAAGTGTCGATTTTGTATACGCAATGACCTAGTCTTTATAGTTTATAAATAGATTTCAATCAATTTATGGATCCACATTCATAAGAAATTTCATTAAATCTTGATAAATAATTTTCATGATAAGAACAAAAATCTTGCAAATTGGAGTAATTATTTTAAATAGTAAAATGGGTAAAATATTTATAGTAAGTAGGACATTTAAAGGTATATTGTATTTTTGTTATTGCAATGTCCAATTTAAATTATTTTCACCGTTTTTAATATATAATATTTGTTCTTTCTAGTTTTTCTGAAGACACCATATAAAGATTTCAATTAAACGATATTTTTAGATTTTGTGATTTATATTAATTGATCCTATCATAGTCCAAAATTTCTATTTTCTTCCAATTTCTCAAAATTTCAAAATTTTCATCAATATTTCGATATTTCTATTGAAATTTCGATAGTGATTTTCTTCAATTGCTTGAATTTTCTCAAAATTTTGAAACTTTCATCGATAATTCTATCAAAATTTTGAAATTTCGATATCTTTTTAAAGCAATTAATTATGTTAGTTCAAGAAAAGTTTTCTCTTTTACCATATAAAATATTTATTTTCAAGAGACCACATATTTTCAGCCAAATATTTTCTACTTAATATTTACATCATTTCACCTTAAATTTGAATTAATTTGAATTCTCTAATATTCATCTCATTTTCTCTCTAATTCTATCTACTTGTAGAGTTTTCTTTTTCTTCTTTCTTTTCTATTATATTGTGTTATGTTTAATGTTATTATTTTTTATTCTTATTATGTTATGTTAGTTTAATGCTATGATTTTTCATTTTTGTATCCACCTCATTTTATAATAAGCAATTTACAATTATCTTATATGCAAATATTTCATATCCTTTAATGTTGTAATTAAATTCCAATATTCATTTTTTAAAAAATTTCTGCTTTCGGATCGATATTTACATAGATATTCTACAATATATATCTAAATATTATCTTATTGTATAGAAATGATAATTAAAAATGGTCATATTATAATCTAACTTAGCTACAATCAAAGTTCCATTAACTAATTATAACAATTTTTATCAATTTTCATAAAATTTTCCGAAATTTTCATCGATATTTTCATAAAATTGAGACTTCGATATGTCGATATTTCGAATTTTGATCCTATCTTATGTTAAATTTGGATTCAATTTGAGACTTAAATCAACTAAATTTGTTGTAAGGATTAACTATTTATTTACATTTGGGCATTTTAGTCCTTTGACAAATTTAATGTAATATTAAAATATTACATTTTGCCATTTTTAAAATTAAAATTTGTGAAAAAATCACCACATGAGTTGATGATTTTGGAGATGAGGCCCGGCCCAATCAATCATCTCACACCAATGCTCCATTAATCACTACATTTCCTTAAATTCTAGTAACCCATCTCCTCCTAATAACCACTTTCTTCCAACCCACCCACCTGGCCATTGCAATCTTCACTCACTCAGTAATTTCACTACACTTAATCGGTCCACTATTCCTAATTTTGATAGGTCGACATGTTAATATTTTCATCAATATTCATATTAAAAATCGCAAGATTTTTAAGTATAATTAAAATATTAAATCTAAATAATTTTTTAAATTTAAATATTAAAACATTATAGTTGGAAGAACTATCTAATGATAGGATAACATGCATCCTCGTATATGCCTGTGTATCCTCTTGGAATTTTTATATAGTCTCCTTCTCCCCATTTGGAGTCATATGAACGTCTAAAATAACAAAATCTGGTCCGTATCTAACCACCAATATTCGATGTTTGTTTTCATCTCAAACTGTTCATGGTCCGTAAAATTTTGAAAAAAAAATAATATTTTACTACAATATTAATAGAAATTTTGATAGTTTGATTTCAATCTTACTTTTTGTGTACCACTTCATTTCAACATGAGAACTGATTGTAGTCTATATATATTGCGTACTTAGAGCTTTTATAAGGGTCATTTCATCGTTCTACCTAATCATTTTGTATCCTGACAAATAGGAGGCCGTACAATAATATAGTTAGTTTATTGATTAGTAAATTCTAAAGTTAATTTTTTTTTAGTATTCAGGTTAATATTGATATTTCATTTATCATTCACTCGTTTCTTTGGTAGTGCCTTAACGTGCGCAATGTAATCAAAGTCTAATTCTAGTGCATTTTTATGTTTATTTAATTTTGGATATGTTTTATCCAACGACGGAGGAGATAGCAAAATGCATTAACAATTGTGATTTGCTTTGTTTCGATGCTATCTACAACAACATACGCCCAACAGGGCCTGGATTTGAATATATAAAATGAAAAATCACAAATATTTAAATTTTTATTATTTATCTAAATTCTCATACAAACACACATATATAAAAGAGAGAGGGACAAACCTTCATGTATTTAGTTTTTTACAGCAGATACTATTAAGGATGCCAACACAACCAACCACGTCATCAAAAGAAAAGCTACTCAACATCCCAGTCAACAATGAAAGTCATCATAATTACAGTCTTACCATTCAACAGAAGAATAGCTTAGTTACAAAAGGACCAATCAGGTCATAACACATGTGTAGCTACTTTGTTATTGATTTATTCCTAATTCCCAAAATAGGAATTCCAATTGTATAAATAGAACAATTCTGTATATTGAACAAAACAAGAAAAAATAGAAAAAAGGCAAGCTGGCCGATTTTTTCATTCCTCGTCTCTTCGTCTCCCTCGCCAATGGACTGCGACTCTTCGGCTTCCAGTTTTAGATTGATATCGCTTCAGCTTCCGTTTTTGACTTGGTATCAGAGCAATAATGACCAACGTCAATCAAGGAAATCTGGGAACCACCCTCGGCACAGCCACCTTCAGCGGCCCACCCCTAAACCAACTTCTCAATCAGATAACTTCCATCAAACTCGATCGCAGCAACTTCCTTCTATGGAAAAACTTGGCGCTTCCAATCCTTCGCAGCTACCGACTCGAAGGGCACCTGACCGAACAAAAGGTATGACCCTCAATGTTCTTGCAATCTGCAGTTGGTGAGAGTATGCCGACTGAATCGACTGGAGCAGGTGCTACTCCGCTCAGCGCAGAAGGAAGTTTCGACAGTAGAGCTTCCAGCCCGTAGACAACACATGAGGTAAATTCTCAATACGAAGTGTGGATGGCTGTAGATCAACTTCTCCTCGGCTGGTTGTATAACTCCATGACACCGGAGGTCGCCGTTCAAGTGATGAGATGTGAATGTGCAAGGGATCTATGGACCAGCATCCAACAACTGTTTGATGTTCAATCCAGGGCTGAAGAAGACTATCTGAGACATATGTTTCAGACAACTAGAAAAGGCAATTTGAAAATGGAAGATTACCTTCGAACTATGGAAATGAATACTAATAATCTCGAGCAAGCTGGTAGTCCAGTGCCATCGAGAGCTCTTGTTTCGCAGGTGCTACTAGGACTTGATGAAGAGTACAATGCCATTATGGCCAAAATCTAAGGGATAGCTAACATGTCGTGGCTTGATATTCAATCGGAGCTTTTCCTATATGAAAAAAGGTTGGAACATCAGTCAAACCAGAAGACAACAGTAGGCTTCAATCAAGTCAACAATGCTTCAGTTAATATGAAAAACACAAGACATGTCAACCAAAGTAACAAGCCTAACAACAATAACCAATCCACTGGTGGTGGCCATGGTAGAGGTCGAGGCAAGGAAGAAACAACAACAAACCTGTATGTCAGGTCTGTGGGAAGATTGGGCACATAGCATTTTACTGCTTCAACAGGTACAATAGAAAATTTGTTCTCAATTCTCCTCAAAACAAGGGACAGCCCGTCCCTAACAACAACCAGGCCAAGAACACACAGCCTCATCCAACAGCCCTAGCCACTGCCTATGGAAGTAACCCCTTTCTGACAAGACAAGAAAATATGACTGATGCGAATTGGTATGCTGACAGTGGTGCCTTCAATCATGTCACCTCAGACTTTAACAATCTTGGCAACCCAACTGAATGTTCAGGTACTGAAGCAGTCACTGTGGCTAATGGTAATACTCTAGAAATTTCACATATTGGAACTGCATGTCTATCTAGTGATGTTTGCAATTTGAAACTGAATGATATGTTATGTGTGCCTGCCATAGCAAAAAATTTGGTCAGTATATCTAAGTTAACAAAAGACATTAACGTGTTTATTGAATTTCACATGAATTACTGTCTTGTTAAGGACAAGAGTACGGACAAACAATAATGAAGGGAGTGCTTAAAGATGGACTATATCAGTTAAAAGATGTTGAAGTTAGCTCGAAGTCAGCAGAAAACAGAGTACCATCGCAGCTAGTGCACAAGAATAAAAATCTGTCTGCTCTTAACATATCCTCTAAGCATAAGGTGTCTAAGATTACATGGCATAGAAGACTTGGCCACCCGTCATAAAAAACACTAGAGTTTATTATCAAAGAATGTAATCTTCCTTTATCATCTAATGAAGAGCTCCAATTTTGTGATTCTTGTAGCTATGGCAAATCACACTCTTTAGCATTCCCTAACTCTAACTCGAAAGCATCTGCAACTTTTGAACTAATACATACTGATTTGTGGGGTCCAGCCCCTCTCTTGTCTACAGATGGTTACAAATACTATGCTTCTTTATTGATGATCACAGTAGGTACACATAAATCTACCCTCTAAGATTAAAAAGTGACACACTTACAGCTTTTCAACATTTTCTCACCATGATACAAACCCAGTTCAATACCCTGATCAAATCCCTACAGTCGGATAATGGTGGAGAATTTATCAAAGTACATAAAGTCTGTCATCAACTTGGTATTGCCTCTAGGTGTACATGTCCATATACATCAACACAAAATGGAAGGGCTGAGCAAAAGCATAGGCACATAGTGGAAACAGGGTTAACCCTACTCGCCCAAGCACATCCTCCCTTACATCACTGGTGGGATGCTTTCCAATACTCAACACTGCTAATTAATGGCATTCCCACTCCTGTTCTAAAAGGACAATCCCTAATGGAAGTAATGTTCAAATAGAAGCTCAAGTTTGAGGACCTTCGAATATTTGGGTGTGCATGTTTCCCCTGCTTAAGACTGTACAATTCACATAAGTTGAATTATCGCACAGAAAAGTGCATCTACCTAGACCCTGCTATGAATCAAAAAGGATATAAATGCCTCAGCTCAAGTGGGAGGCTGTTCATCTCTCAACATGTTGTTTTTTATGAGACTGACTTTCTTTGTCAAATGTCTAATTCAGCTTGCAGGATAGCCAAACCAGAAGTTGCAGTCCATCTGGTTCACTGGCTGCCCCTCAGCCAAGACACACCGCACAGTGACTCTATGCCTTCTACATCCACAACCTCACCCTCACCAATAATCAGACCAACCCACACCCCATCACCAACTGAAAACACTACAGACAGCCCAGTCTTACCACCTTCCTCTTCTGATCGTTTACCCACCGATCGTGTACCTCCATTGTTTACTACCCAACCCACCAATCGTTTACGCACCGACTATTTACCCAACGATCGTTTACCTACCGATCATTTACCCACCGATCGTGTACCTTCATCGTTTACTGCCCAACCCACCAATCGTTTACCCACCGACTGTTTACCCAGCAATCGTTTACCTATCGATCATTTACCCACCGATCGTGTACTTCCATCGTTTACTGCCTTACCCATCAATCATTTACCCACCAATCGCTTACCCACCAATTGTTTACCCATCGATCGTGTACACATCGATCGTCAACCCACTGATCGTTTACCTTCATCGTCTACTACCCTCTCCACGCTTGATACTGTCCCACACCATTTACCAGTACCCATTCATCCCATGATTACCCAAGGAAAAGCAGGCATATTCAAACCCAAAATCTTGTCCTCACACACCCAAAAAGATTGGTCCCTCACTGAACCTACAAGAGTCACTGATGCGCTAAAAACCACTCAATGGAACACAGCAATGAGTGAAGAATTTGCAGCACTGATGAAAAACTAGACCTGGACTTTAGTTCTTCCGTCCCCATCGATGAACATTGTAGGGAATAAATGGATATTCAGAATCAAAAGAAGTCACAACGGCTCCATTCTACGTTACAAGGCACGACTCGTAGCAAAAGGCTTCCATCAAAATCCAGGCGTTGACTTCTTTGAGACATTTAGTCCAATGGTAAAGGCGTCAACCATCCGAATTATTGATAACTGGCAGAAATGCAAGCTTTTTATTTAGAATCATAAGGGCTAATAAGTAGAAAATCCAGTGATAATACTTAGAATTTGCGAAAAATTGAGTTTTGCGTCAATTAGCACCTAGATCCTCACTGACCCCAATATTATGCGTTACTCCATGCCAAAGTGTCTATTTTTGTAGCTATCGCAGGAATCAAACGAATGCGTTTGAAATAAGCAATCACAGACAAACGCATGCGCTGAAGCCAAGTGATCGCAAAGACAAATGCATGCGCTGAAGGCAGGCGATCGCAAAGACAAACGCATGAACTAAAGCTAGGCAATCGCAAAGACCAACGCATGCGCTGGAAGTTGCTATGATCGTATGCGTCCATCGCATGGAAGTTGCGGTAATCGAATGCGTCCATCGCATGGAAGTTGTGGTGATCAATTGGAAATTGCGGCCACAGAATGACAACCATAATAGAAGGACGATCGCAAGTTGGGTAGAACGCGTTGATGCTTCAGCTGAATCAAGCTCAGATGCATACCTTGAAAGTATCAACAAGATAAGTCGATGTGACATTGCCCGTACCGCGACAAAAGCATTAGTGAGCCATAACGCAATCATGACAGCTGTCGGCGTTTAAACTCTATAAATAGGTTTTTGGACCTTCATTTCAAGACATCCGAATTTCTGCCTCAAGGCAGAGATTTGTGATCACAAATGAGAGCCTGAACGAGATTTTCAGTGAGAATTCTTCATCTCTACAAACCAGATCGAGTGACGACCGGAGATAGAGCTTGAGAGAGACATCTCCACCATTCATCCATGACACCATCAGCAGCCTTGACGCAGAGTCCTTCCTTTCTCTTCTAATCTCTGTGTTGTATTACATTTTAGCTTAAGATATTAAGATATTTTGTAATCAATGCAAATCTTAACTCATTCATTGTCATCTTCTTCATCATCTTCATCTCTATCATAGTTTATCTTCAACATTTATTTATCAAAGACAATCGCATGCTTAATCGTGTAGCCTAGAGATAGGACGCATGAAGCAACTCACCGAGAGGTGTGCGTTGTGCGAGTATAGTGAGTTAATCCTCTTTGCTTGTAGAAAGGTTGTAGCAATGCCTGTCTATGGGATGTTACATTGCTTGTCTATAAATTAAATAGTCGTGTATAACTGCCTGAGAAGGTAAGAGATGGAACGCACTAAAGCAAAGTTCGCATTGTTCCTAGAGATAGGCACAATCTTATGCTCGACGCAACCATGCACTATAGAGATATAGTCATGCGGCTGACCACCGAGAGGTGTGCGACGCGTTAGTGCAATGAGTTGGGATTACTCGGGCGATTTAAGATAATAAACATTACTATACGTTAATGGTTGTTGTGTCTCTACTTATTCTCATCGCAAATCTTCTATTGCTCAATCTGTTTAGTTAGGAGTAGGAATAGTGTGTAAATCCATTAAACTTTTTTTTTTAATTTTTATTCATCGCCTCAAACGCATTGCTTCACAAACATTATTGAGTGACAAGTCCCTGTGTTCGACCTCAGATTACCTGAGAAACTTATGTTTGCATTATACTTGGTGCAAGCGTAAGAAAACTTGTGATAGGAACGCATGGTCATTGCATACTAGATTAGCGCATCTTCATTCCGACGCATGACCTCAGACGCATGGGTGCAAATGCATAAGCCATGTCTAATGCATGAATTCATGTACAGCCCCATCCATCCATAATAAATAATAAACAATCTTTTCCTAAATCCAACAATTATCATTAGCTTTCCTGTATCCAAAAGGTGGCAACTGAGGCAGTTAGATTTCAATAATGATTTCCTCTATGGGGTCCTCGATGAAGAAGTTTACATGTGCCAACCGCAAGGATTTGTTCATTCCCAACTACCAAATCATGTCTGTCGCTTGCACAAGGCCATATATGGCCTAAAACAAGCACCAAGGGCATGGAACAACACATTGAAGACAGCACTATGCAGCTGGGAATTTCAGAATGCTAAATCTGGTATATCCCTCTTCATACGTCGAAGCACTTCTACCTTGATATTATTACTGGTATATGTTGACAATGTTATTCTCACAGGCACCGATTAGCAGGTAATCGACAAGGTTGTAATAGCCTTGGACTCCAAGTTTGCTCTAAAGGATCTCGACTAACTTAGCTACTTCCTTGGAGTCCAACTTCACAATGTGGCCAATGGTGTTCTACCGAATCAGGAAAAGTATGTCTAGGACCTACTACACTGATTGGACCTTGGAGACCTGAAACCGGCATCCTCTCCAAGTGTACTGAATAAGCAACTATCCATCTCAGATGGCACACCCCTTGACGATCCCTATATCTATCGGAGCACCATTGGCGCCCTACAGTACCTAACCACAACGAGACCTAACATTACATATGTGGTTAATTACCTAAGTCAGTACTTAAAGCAACCTACGAACGTTCACTGGCAAACGGTGAAGAGAATACTAAGGTATGTGAGTGGCACTCGACACTTTGGCCTCTACATTCAACAGGGGTCCGATCTATCCATTTCGGCCTTCTCCGATGCAGATTGGGCAGCTAATATAGATGATCGTAAATCCGTTGCTGCATATTGCATTTTTCTTGGTGGTAATCTTATCTCTTGGTCTTCAAAGAAACAATCCGTTGTAGTCTGGTCCAGCACGAAATCTGAATACAGAGCACTAGCTCGTGCCTCTGCAGAAATCATATGGGTCCAACAACTACTGTGTGAAATTGGTGTTAAACAGAAGTCGGCTTCAGTCCTCTAGTGTGATAACCTCAGCGTGGGTGCTCTAGCCATAAATCTGGTGTTTCTTGCACGGACCAAGCACATTGATCGACATTCACTTTGTTCATGATGAAGTCCTCAGTGGTCAGCTTGATGTTCGATATGTACCATCCTCTGACCAAATAGCTGACTGTCTCACCAAGACACTAACACACAGTTCTTCAACCTTCGATCCAAACTCGATGTAGTCGAACTACCCTCTCGTTTGAGGGGGGATGTTAAGAATGCCAACACAGCCAGCCACGTCATTAAAGGAAAAGCTACTCAGCGTCCCAGTCAGCAAGGAAAGTCATCATAATTATAGTCTTACCATTCAACAGAAGAATAACTTAGTTACAAAAGGACCAATCAGGTCATAGCACATGTGTAGCTAGTTTGTTATTGATTTATTCATAATTCCTAAAATAGGGATTCTAATTGTATAAATGGAACAATTCTGTATATTAAACAAAACAAGGAAAAAAAATAGAAAAAAGGCAAGTTGGCCGATTTTTTCATTCCTCGTCTCTTCGTCTCCCTCGCAAACAGACCGCAACTCTTCGGCTTCCGATTTTAAGTTGATATCGCTTCAGCTTCCATTTTTTACTGATACCATCCCTCTCTTCCTCCAATCTACGGGTTATGTAGATGCTAGTAGTTTATTAATCAGTAGATTCTAAAGTTATCCCTATTTGGAACCTCAGCATTTGGAAAGATTCGAAATCTATTCGGATTTAAAATGAATTCACGTGTTTGGTTGCAAAAGAAAATCAAAAAATTTAAAATCATAACCGATTTCAATTTTTTTTTCCAAAAACATGTCCATACCCAAATGGTCGGATTACATCCTATATGTATCTATTGTTTCTTCAAAGTCATCTTATCTAATCGAGTGTAAACCTGATCTACACAAACATAATAAAATAAATCAATCAATCAATAAAATGGAATCTGAAATATCAAAAGATAGCGTCGTGAAAAAGAAAACAAAATAAAACAAAAACCTAAAATCCTATTGCTTGTGGAAAATTAGTATTGATGCAACTATATAGATTTTTCTTAATGAAAACTATAATTTAGATTGTCTTTATTAAAAAATAAATAAAAAGAAGTTACGGTAGCCTTTTATGTATATATATATATATATATATATATATATATTTACTGGGTAACAAATTAAAATGTTATAAATTTTTTTTTCTTTCTGTGATTATTCAAACATTACAATTTAATTTCTCTGATTTCAAATGAATCTGGTTCCAAATGTAAATAGGATTTTAAAATCATTTCCATCATTCTAAATTCTAGAATTTGAAATGATTTTTTTTTTAATATTCAGGTCAAGATTGATACCTCATTTCATTTGATCGTTTCTTTGGTATTGCTTTAATGTGCATAATGTATTTAAAGGCGAAAGGCCAATTCTGTTATGGCTATATGTTTACTTAATTTTGGGTATGCCCCGAATCAACGGCAAAAGAGTTAGTGAGTTGCGTTTCAATACTATCTATAACAATGAATGCCCAACATGGCCTGCTTCCGAATATATAAAATTGAAAATCACAATTGTTTGTATTTTTATTATTTATCAAAGTTCTCATATAAAGGCACATATATATAAGAGAAAGAGACAAACCTTCGCGTATTTGGTCTTTTATGTGAGTTCCTCCAATCTACGTATTCTAAAGATACTTGTTAGTTTATTGATTAGTAAATTCTAAAGTTAGTTTTTTTCTTTAATATTCGGGATAAGATTGATACTTCATTTGCCATTCTTTCGTTTTTTTGATAGTGCCTCAACGTGCATAATGTATTCAAATTCCAATTCTCTGATTGCACGTTTACTTAATTTGGGGTATGTCTGGATCAACGACTGAGGAGTTAGCAAAATGCGTTTACCTGTAAGAATTGCTAGCTGGTTTTGTTTCAATATTATCTACAACATTGTACACTCAACATGACCCTGCATTCGAATATATAAAATTAAAAATTATAATTACTTAATGTTTTATTATTTTTCAAAGTTCTCATACAAACGCACATATATGAAAGAATAAGGGACAAACTTTCACGTATTTCGTTTTTTTGGGATAACACCCGTCTCTTCCTCCAATCACGTATTTTACAAATACTAATTAGTTTATTAATTTGTAAATTCTAAAGTTTTTTTTTTAATATTCGGGTTAAGATTGATACCTCATTAATCATTTCTTCGTCTCTTTAGTAGTGCCTTAATGTGCATAATGTATTCAAAGGCCAATTCTGATCTAGCTGCATATTTACTTAATTTTGGGTATGACTGGATCAAGGGCGAGGAGTTAGCGAATGCGTTTACCTATAACAATTATTTTGTTTCAAAGTTATTTATAGCAGCATTCGACCAATATGGCATCGAAGTTCGCATACAAACGTGGGCATTGAAGTTCACATACAAACGCACATATGTATATATATATGAAGGAGGGACAACTTTCACATATTTGGTTTTTTAGGGGAGATAAAAACTCTCTTTCTCCAATCTAATTAGGTTGCACCTTTACTTAATTTTGGGTATGTCTAGATCAAGGGCCAAGGAGTTAGTGAATGCCTTTACCTATAATAATTGTTTTATTTCAAAGTTATCTATAGCATTGTATGCCTAACATGGCCTCACATTCGAATATATAAAATTGAAAATGACAATTATTTACGTTTTTATTCTTTATCGAAATTCTCATACAAACGCATATATATAAAAGAGAGGTGGACAGTTTGGTAGATACCACCTCTCTCTTCCTCTAGTCTATATTCTGAGCACTAGCTTATTAATTAGTAAATTCTAGAGTAAATGTTTTTTTAATATTTGGGTTAAGATTGATACCTCATTTGGATTAACGACTAAGGAATTAGTGGAATGCACTTACTTGAAACAATTGACAGCTGCTTCTTTTTCAATGCTATCTACGACAGCGTATGCCCAACATGGCCCTACATTCAAATATATAAAATTTAAAATCACAATTATTTAAATTTTTATTATTTATGGATGTTCTCATATAAACACACATATATAAAAGGAAAAGGGACAAATCATATTTGGTTTTTTTATTGGAGATAACACCCCTCACTTCCTCTCATCTACTTTATTTTGGCAATGTCTGTTTGTTTGTAAAGAAAATGAAAAGAATACACAATCAACTCAAATATCCTATAACAAAATATTCAATGGAAAATTTAATCATCATGTTAACTTTTTTTTTTTTAAGATATCCCAATCGATCATTAATGGTAGTTTCATGTCTTATAATCAATTTAAACCTTTATGAAGAATTTTCGGTTAACATTAGAGAAAAATAATTGTTGTAAATGGGAACCCTCAAACGATGAATAGGATAATAGCGAATGGTTAGGAACTGGCGATCGGACAAAGAACGAAACCTGCAAAACAAAAGCTCATTATAGGTTGAGTCATGGATCTCACTTTCTTTAAGACGTTTTACGGCTCTGCCCAAGTGTGTATGCAAATCAAAGATATTGGCACGTTGTCTCCAAGATAAAACAACCCAAAAAAGAAAACTCAATTGAAAATACACCATTACTGACTGGAACACACACCTTCAGACTGGATTGCCTAGAAAACGAAAAAAATAGAAGATAAAAATTAATTTTTTTTTTTTTATTAAAACCACACACTCGCCACGACACCGGACGGCGACGCGCGTACCGTACCCACATTGGTCTATCTCTTCACTCTCTCTAAAACATGGGTACCCCTTGGGGCCCAAACCCAATATCCAACTTGGGAGTATAAAAAGGAGAGTGCAATCCCCAACTTAACCAATGTGGGATTCTCAAAAGCCAACTTTCTTTTAAAACATAATTTTCACCAACTTTCTATGAGTATTTTAACATGATTCACTATATATCACTTGTGATCAGTTATTATCCGTTGAACCTATTTCTTGGGATCTCTAGTTTATAGGTTGGGTTTTCCTCATAGTGATTCATCTTTCTATAGGATATGAGTCTCATCCTTTCTATCTCTCTAGCCAGTCCTTTCATCAAAGGACCTGCCAAGTTTTCATCAGTTCATATATGATCCACTCTAACTATACCAGTAGTGAGAAACTCTCTAATAGTACTGTGCTTACGACGTATTTGTCGTCTCTTTCCGTTGTAATAACGATTCTAAACTTTTGCGATTGTTGCAGTACTATCGCAATGGATCAATATGGTTGGTACCGACTTTTCCCATAGGGGAATCTCTGATAGTAGACTTCTAAGCCAGCCTGCTTCTTCACTAGCTGTCGCTAGTGCTATCATTTCTGACTCCATCATAGATTAGGTTAAAATAGTATGTTTCTTGGACTTCCAAGAGACAGCTCCGCCTGCTATATTAAAGATATAACCACTTGTAGCCTTTAAATCATCCGAGAGGGAGTTCCAATCAGCATCGTTAAACCCTTTCAGAAGAGCGGGAAATTTCTGATAATGTAATTCTAGGTTTTGGGTTTTCTTCAAGTACCTCGTAACCCTTTCTACAGCATTCCAATGTTATTTACTAGGTCTACTTGTAAACCTACAAAGTAATCCTACAATATAAGCTATGTCAGGTCTAGTGCAATCAAGCATTGTATCTAAGACTGCCTATGATGCTCGAACACTCAAATTGATTAACACTGTCACCAGTGTTCTTGAACAATTTTAACACTAGGGTCATAAGGAGTACAAGCTGATTTACATTCAAAGTAATTATATTTCTTTAGAACCTTTTCTACATAGTGAGATTGATCCAAAGAAACTCCTAACATAGTCACTTTTATGCCTAAGATTACATTAACTTCTTCTAAGTTTTTCATGTTGAAGTTTGCACTCAATATAGATTTCACATAATTTATGACGTGCAAGTTCGATCCAAAGATTAACAAATCATCTAATATAGACACAAGATAGTGCAAAGATTATTTTCAACCTTATGGTAGATGCATTTGTCACTTTCATTAACCTTGAAACCTTTAGATAGGATAGTTATCAAACTTTTCATGTCATTGCTTAGGAGCTTGTTTCAGACCATAGAGAGATTTGTCTAGTTTACTTCTTGACCATGGACTACAAAACCCTTAGGTAGTTCCATATAAATCTCTTCTTCAAGTTCAATGTTTAGGAAGCGGTCTTTACATCCATCTGATATACTACGAGATTATAAAGGGTAGCGAGAGAGAACATGACACGGATTGAGGTAATTCTAGTGACAAGGGAGAAGGTGTCAAAGAGGTCTATGTTTTCTCTTTGCCTAAAGGCCTTTACCACTAACCTGGCTTTATACTTGTCAACTATTCCATCAGGTCTAAGTTTCTTCCTTGAGATTTATTTGCACTCTATTGGCTTGCAACATGTGGTAGATCTACTAAGTGTCAAGTCCTATTTGACTCAATAGAGTCCATCTCTCATCATTTATGACTTCATGCTATAAGTTGGCATCTACTGAGAACAAGGCAGCTTTTAGATCTTTGGAATCTTCTTTTACCTTATAGGTCTGGAAGTCATCCCCGAAATCCTTGACGGTTCTAGCTCTTTTATTTCTTCTAGGTTCTAGGTCAATTTCCTCTGTAGAGGTAGAATTTCTAACTAGAGTTAGACTACTGAATCTCGAGCCCCCACTATTTCTCAATTTAAAAGAAATTCTATCCTCAAAGAAGTTGGCATCATTTTACTTGATGATAACTTGGTTTACTAGATCATAGAAGCTATAAGCTTTATTATTTATGGCATAACCTATAAAGAGGCACTTATAGGCTCTACTAGCTAGCCTTCTTCTTTTAGGGTATGGAATCCTTACATAGGCTAGATAACTTCATGTTCTAAAATATGACAGGTTTGATTTTTTATTCTTAAGGATTTCGTAGGGTGAAGTTGTGTTTTTAGACTTTGGGATTCTATTTAGGAAATAACACACAGTAAAGATGATTTCACCCCACCAATAACACGTGGCTCCTGAACTAAGTAAAATAGAAACTACTAGCTCAACTAAAGTTCTATTTTTCCTTTCGGCTTTTCTGTTCATTTTAGGAGAGTGCAGGCCTTTCGTGTATTATTCCATGTGAGTTAAAGAACTCATTAAAGTTGTCTGAGTCGTACTTAGTTTCCCTATCACTTTGAAGTTTTTTAATCTTTCTATTAAACTAATTCTCTACTTCAGATACAAACAATTTAAAGGTTTCAAATGCATCACTTTTGTTTTTCAACAAATATACAAAAGTAAAATTAGAGCAATCATCAATAAAAGTCATAAAATATCTTTTACTGTTCCTAATTAAGATGTCATCAAATTAACATAATTCGGAATGAATTAAATCTAGAGGCTCGAAAATCCTAAGTACAGATTTATGCGGAGTTTAGTAATTTTAGCCTAATTATAATACTCACATTTATCAAATTCATTCATGGATAACTTAGGTATCATTTCCAGCCTAATAATTTTACTAATTAATTTCTTATTAACATGATAGAGTCTAGCATGCTAAACATTCATAGAACACAACATATACATAGAAGATTTTATTTTATTAAGGTTTATATTTAATTTGAATGTTCCCTCGATTGCATAACCCTTCTCTACAAATACATTATTCTTAGTAAGGGTGTGTGAAAGTGACTCTATGGTTTGAGACTAAACTTTTTCTTATCTTCGGAGTGTGCAGGACATCCTTCAATGTGAGGGTCTTCCCAGAGGTAAACTTCAGCTCCACCTTGTCGGTTTCAACAACTTTCGTAGAATGGTGATCCCCCAACAGAATATTCATATCCTTAGTTTCATAATAAATTTTAAAGAGACCAAGATTGTGATAGACATGGTGCGTAGTGCCAGTGTCTATCCACTACCCTTCAGAACCACCGATCACAATTACTTCTGTGATCATGGCAACTAACAGTTCTTCTGTCAGGTTTGCCTGACCAACAGGACGACGCCTATTCCTACAGTTCCTAGTCATATGTCCAGGTTTATTACAATAAAAGAAAAGGAACTGTATCGTTTCTCCTGAAGGCGGGTTTTTGCCCTTTCTGTTGGTTCTGGTTGCTGGAACCATGATTCTGACATTTTCTCTGTCTTCTTTGATTTTTTGTCAGGTTTTATCACGATAGAGGCAGATCTCCCAGGTACGGTGTTCACCTCCTCCCTCTAGTCCTGCTTCCGGACTTCCTCCTCAATCCTTAGTTGGGTGATAAGACTCTCCAAGGAAAACTCCTTGGTCTTATGCCTCAATGTGTTCTTAAAGTCTTTCCACAAAAGGAACAGTTTATCAATAATAACAAGAACTTGAAATTGTTCGTCTATAAGCATACCTTCAGTAATTATCTCATGGGCTATCTTCTGCAGTTCATGGGACTGGGCCTCCATAGATTTATCTATCATCTGTCATCTGGAACTTAAGGTAACAACTGATAGTATATTTCTTTGACCCAGCCTCCTCGGTATCGTACTTCTTTTGTAGGGCATTCCAAATTTCCTTTGCAGTCTTTATTATGTTGTAATAGTCATACAGATCAATCAAACCATTTAGTATAAAATTCTTGAATAGAAAGTCTTTCTCCTCACAGTCAGTAGCTTCTTTTATCTGTTTTTCAGTTGGATCTTCTATCGGGACGGTTGGCTTATCCGTGGTACAAGCGTTGGCAACCTTTTTTACAGTAAGAAAAAACAACATCTTCTGCTTCCACCGTTTGAAGTTCGCTCCTTCGAACCAGAATGGACAGTTGAAGTCTGATGTCATAATTGAAAGAACTTTAAATACAGAGAACCTATGAACGGAAGTGGATCGTCCAAGTTTCATTGTGAAAGAACTCATACATTCACAGTCATACTAAACAGATTATGAATTAAATCATAAATTACAGCATGCATCTGAAATAAATATAAAGGTTAGAGAGACAATACCTTTGAAGAACACTTTTTTCAAGTATATCCCTCGATCAGTCACGAATGCAACGAGCAAGAACTCGAACTTGATCTCCTTCAAACACCAGCAAGTAGAAACTCGATCCTCAAATAGATCCGGACACTACCACTAGATTATCTTGGTATTCTCGATGTGAGAATCCATGAGTGGTGGGCTCTGGCTTATTTTGGTTAGAGGAAAAGAAGAAGACGATCGAGTAAACGATGAACTATCGTGTAGAATATGAAATTCTATCACATAGACTGGATACTCGATCGTTTAGATGAGAGCATTATCGTATAGTAAACTTGATTCTATCATGTAGTCATTCAATAGTTAATTTGATAACTCGTTTTTTCGTAGAATAATTAGAAAACCATTTTTTTCATCTTTATTCCACTATTGCCATAAAAACCGTATAACCACCCACTAAAGGTGGTTAGAGAAAAAGAAATTTAATTATCATATAATTAATAAATTATAAATAAATACAATAACTAACTTATCATATTATATTTATAACCTATAGTTTTAGAATTGCATCATATACAATATATAAACCATAATTCTTTTTCTATTTTAGGTCATTTAATATAAATCACATTTATATTAAATTTGATAACTATGAATCTAATTCATAGAAATTATATTTGAATCATATTCAAATATTAATTCCTTCAATCAAACAATAATGTATCAAATACATTATGTCAATTATATCATATATAGTTGAATTAGTTTAATAATATCACATATAATCAAATTCCCTCTTATTAATTTGAACATTTCAAATTAACCAAAAAAATGATTCTCAACTTGAATCCATTGAGCTACCAAGGGGACCTTATGGACCTGTAGCTTGAAGTTCCAACGGTACGTGAATAACTGACTAAACTCTTTAATCACATTATCTATCATCCGTTAATTTTCGGGCACTCCATTAAAGACCGACAGTTGCATTATTCGCACTACAGATATATTTGTGTGTCCATTGGATATAACCAATCAACAGTACGATGACCCTTCATAAATCGCACGTAAGTACAACTAGACCAATTTATCGTTTTTCCCCTGTAGTTACATCTAACTCCTTAAGTACCACTGATTCCTCTAATGAACAATAGATCATAGTCCCACTATGACTAAACCCCTCTTGAGCCAAGAGAGGGTGTGGCGCCACATTGTTCAAGCCCTGAAATCAGCCCTTAAGAGAGCAATTTATCTACTTACCCCTGCTTTGGGGAATGAGTGAATTCCATCTTGTGTAGTTGAGTTCCCAGCTCCCCAATCAGACGAATTCCCAAAATGATAGGCTTGTTGATTCGGCGATCTAGCCACTCTCACCCATGCAAATTAAAAGACCGCCCTTATAAGTAGGAGTTCACAACTCAGTCAGGATTAACGTCATGTTACCTATGGTCATCCTAGTGAAATGAAAGTCTCAATGAGATGGTGTTATATAACGAGACTAAACATTTCGTGGTCTAGTCTTATACAAACTCTTTTGTATAGAATATCCCCGCTCGCATGTCTAATACACGAATGTCAGGTTCAGATCATTTGTAGTACTTTACAATATTTGTAATACCTACAAAGTGGGTCATACTCGTAGTGTCACCAGGATAAGGTATCCCTCCTTATCCATATACTACAGACCATTTAGGTTATCACTTAAAACACGATTCACTCGTATGTCTCCACATACATGTTTAAGTTACAACAATAACCATGGATCTTAGTTTATTGGTTTGTGGTTAATGCAACTAAATATCAAATATTTCATAGACAATGTGAATAAAATATCATATATTATAAATCACAAAGTGTTTGTTCATAAAGTGTTTACAAACTACAGGACCCTACGAGATTTAGGGCATCAATAAGTCGTTGTTGCTTGTGAGGGCCATTACAAAATTGACAGATAGCTAACATCTTAAAATTTTCGTAAATGGGAACCCTCAAACGATGAACAAGATAGAAGCGAATGGTCAGGCAAAGAACGGAACCTGTAAAACAAAAACTTGTTAAGCTGAGTCGCAGATCTCGCCCTCTTTAAGACGTTTCGCGGCTCTGTCCTAGTATTACAAACTGGAACACACACCTTCAGACTGGATTACTTGGAAAACGAAAAAAATAGAAGATAAAAATAACAAATATATATTATTTTTTTATTATTAAAACCACACACTCGCCCCGTCATGTCCGATCGAATGGCGGTAGGGCACATGTGAGATTTTCATCGTACCTACATTGGTCTATCTCCCCACTCCCTCTAAAACATGGGTATCCTTTGAAACCCAAACCCTGGGAGTATAAACAAGAGAATGCATTCCCCAAATTAACCAATGTGGGATTCTTAAAAGCCAACTTTCTTTTAAAACATAATTTTCACCAACAATAGTAAACAAACAGTTTTCAACTTCAATTTAATATTGAAGCTAATTCAAGAAGAAGCTAATCAACTTCGTCTAATTGTTCATCTACTGAAAAAATAAGACCAACCTATACAGACATCATATAATTCTCCAAATAAAGTTAGTGATTAAGTTAGACCTATCTTTCCTAACGAGGGCGATCACTCTTGTAGAATCCAACCATTTAAGCATTTTAATCGATATAACTTTTTTAACCTAAATTGGTCAAAACTTTTACCTTCATCCAACTAAAAAAATAAAGTACAACAATTTTTTCATACTTTATATTAAAAAATAATGGGATGATCAAAATAGTTAAACAAACCTCTTCACGACTAATAGTTAACTCATGTCTAATGTTAGGATATAACAGGCATACTTGTATATGCCTATCTATCCTCTTGAAATTTTTATATAGTCTTCTCCTCCCCACCCGTGTCGTACAAATTTCTAAAATAATAAAATTCGGCCCATATCCAAATGTGAATATTTGATGGTAGAAAATTTGATAGTTTGAATTCAATCTTACTTTTTTGCATCACCCTATTATAACATGAGAACCGACCGCAATACATATTGATTGCTTACTTAGAGCTTTTATAAAACTCATTTCATTGTTCCACTAATCATTTTGTATCCGAACATATAGAAAGTATACAATAACATGTTTAGTTTATTAACTAGTAAATTTTAAAAATAATTTTTTTTAAATATTCGGGTTAAGATTGATATCTCATTTGTTATTGCTTCGTTTATTTGGTAGTGCATGCATAATGTATTTAAAGGTCAATTCTGCTCTGGCTGCACGTTTACTTAATTTTGGGTGTGTTTGGATCAACGACTGAATAGTTACTAGCTAAGAAGCACAGATACAAATACGAATACATGATATGGATACGATACGATACGGTTATACGTTAATTTCTAAAAAACTAAGATACGGATAAATTGAAGATACGTTGTATATGTCTAATTAATTGTTATAATACTTATTTAAGTTAGATTAAAATATATTTAAGAAGAGAGTGAAAACTTGAAAAAAAATCCAGTAACATCGAGTGATTATTGTTGAGCGACTAGAGTAGACGGTAGGAAAGAAGTAGAAGACGAAGATTGAAAATTGAAGTTGAGGATGAAGGGGTTTTGTGAATCATGATTTAAATAGTGAGAGAGGAAGGAAGAATGAAGATTTAATTATGTTTCAGGTTTTTTCAAATTTTTTTAATGTTTTATTATTTTTAATTTATTTTGATTTGGATTGCTCAATTTAAGTGAACTTTTATGTATGGAAATGATTTCAAAATGGTTGAAATCATTTTTGTGATTTTCAAAATCATCGCAAAACATGTTTAATTATTTAAAACTAATTTTGATGATATGAAAATTGCATTTAAAAGTGTAAAATTAAAAACTAAATTAATTTTGAGTAATTAAAAGTGTGTTTTCGAGTGATTTTAAAAATGAAAAAAATGATTTTTTATGATTTTAAAATCAGTCCAAAATATGCACTAAAATAAAATGGTTTGTGGGTTGGGCTTTTTAAATGGTTAGACTTAAATTTGGAAAAAAAAATTGACCCATGTATCTCCTTCACATATTTGAAAATTTAAAATAAAAAAAAAAAAATCATATACTTCAAATCACACGTATCTATCATGTATCTAGACGTATCCGTATCTGATACCGATTTTCTGCACAATTAAAAGTATCTGTGCTTCTTAGATTACTAGCTAGTGGAATGCATTTAATGTGACAATAGCGAGCTATTTTGTTTCAATGCTATCTATAACAGCTCACAGAATGTGTTTACCTTAGAGTGCATAATGTATTCAAAGGTCAATTCTGTTATGGTTGTATGTTTACTTAATCTTGGTTGTGCCTGGATCAATGGCTGAGTAATTAGCAGAATGCATTCGCCTTAACAATTATGAGCAATTTTTTTTTTCAATGTTATCTACACGAGTATGCCCAACATGGCCCTGCATTCGAATATATGAAATTGAAAATCACAATTATTTAAAATTTTCTTATTTATCGAAGATCTCATACAAATGCATATATATAAATGTGAGTGACAAACCTTCGTGATATCACCCCTCTTTTCCTCCAATCTATTTATTCTAGCAATGTGTGTTTGTTTATATTAAAAAAAAATATATTAAATGATAAATTTCATCATCGTGTTAATTTGTTTCTTAAGTTCTAGATAGATCAAGAATGTCAGTTTCAGGTCTTATGATCAATCAAACCTCTACGAAGAACTTTCAATTAACTTTAGAAGAAAATAGTAAACAAATCATTCTAATGTAAGAAAAGTTAATTAATGTCAACTAATTGTTTAAGACTAACCTATACAGTCATCATATTATTCTCCAAAAAAAGTCAGTGATTATGTTAAATCTATCTTTTCCGACGCCGCCACTTTGGTGGAATCAAGCCACTTAAGTATTTTATTGTATAAAATCAATATATTTTCTCGAACCTAATCTCAAAATTTTCGTGTTCATTCAACTACAAAAATACAACACAACAATTGTGTTTATACTTGTTGGAATGCTTTGAATCCTAATTAGAATTGGTTTAGAGATTTCAAGTAAGATGGAGATTTGTTGAAATGCTTTATTCTACACCTAATTAGAATCGATATTTTATATATTTAATTATTAAAATCTTTTCCTTCTCCACTTAGGGTTTATAGAAGTGGACTATATAAACTCTGTAACCTATAAGCATTGAGTTTAGAGAAATGCACGGTATAAACTCTCTAATCTATAGACATTATTTGATTATGTATTTTTTATAACATTCTCTCTAATAATATTGTTCTCCCTCTATCCCATGACATAACTAACACACTTTTAGTGTGTCGATCTTTTCTATTTTTTTTTTTTACGTTCTTTTGTATTTTTTAATTGTTGATTTCGTAATAATACTTTATATTACAAAATAATAGAATAATCAAAATATCTATACAAACCTCTTCACGATTAACAGTTGACTTCCATCTGATGATAAGATAACAGCATCCTTTTATATAATTGTGTATCCTCTTGAAACTTTTATATAGTCTATTTCTTCCCACACGTTGTCATATGAATTTTTAAAATAATAAAATCCGACTTGGCCCATATCCAACAACCAATATTTGATGGTTGTTTTCATACTTGAACTGTCCATGATATGTAAAATTCGGAATATATATATATATAATATATTACTACAACATTAACAAAAAGTTATATAGTTTGAATTCAATTTTACTTTGTTGTGTCAATCCATTTTAACATGAGAACCGATTCCAGTACATCGATTACTTACTTAGAGCTTTATAATTTCATCGTTTCACCAAATCATTTTGTATCCTAACAAATAGAAGGTCTACAATAACTTAGTTAGTTTATTAATTAGAAAATTCTACAAGAATTAACTATGATTTTTTGAAAAACCGACCGATATATAAATATGATTTTTTTTTAAAAAAATAAGTATAAAGATAAGTCCACTACCAACAACTCAAGTCGAAGTTGTAGCCTATTACCTTAGTATTGATCGATGTGTCTTTATTTATTTTTTTCATGCACTTTTTTTCATCTTAAAATCGAAATCGACCGACGAATGCACAACCTAATCTAAACCAATAATGCAGAGGAAAAAAAATCTGAAACTTTGTTGTCATACTCATTACCAAAAAAAAGTTAGAACGTTAAAAAATGAAAATTAAAAAAACTTGAAAACAAACAAAAGGGATATTTCTCCTTTTCCCCATGGACAAAAAAGAGAAAAGAGGATATTCAATTGAAAGCAATAGAAAAAGGGAAAATGTTTATTTTAAGTAAAAAAAAAAAAAAAAAAAAACAGAGAAAACAGAAGTAAAATGCGAAAGGATAGAAGAAGTAGCGAGGCGGTGGCCGTCTAAAGCTCAGTCGCCGCCGCTGCCGTCGAAGTCTCCACCTCAGTCTCCGCCTCCGTTGGATGCGCCGCCGTCTGAAGCTCCGTGTTCGCCGTTCGCCACAACCCTCGTTCACTGAGGAGAATGGCGCGCGAGGGGGAAGAAGAATCGCTGCACATATTCACTGTTAGGGTTTTTCAAAATACTAAAGGGCAGTTTGGACTTTTCATATACTCATTTGTCCCAGACAAGACTCATCATTTTGAAAAAGCATCTAAAAAGTCTTACCCAAAAAAAAAAAAAAGAAGAAAAATCCTATTTTTCCCAATTTCCCAACGTTCGACCATTTTCTTTTCATGGATCAATGTTGTTTGGCCACTGAGAAGATAGCTCCAAAATTTCCCGGAAAATGAGAGAACTCCGAATTTGCACTTTCCCTTGTTTATCTTTATGTTAGACAGCGATAGGCCATCTGAAGCTTCATGGAGTCTGGAATTTGCCATTGCCATATCATAATTCTAGGGCCCTGTTTCACTTTCATGCGGTCTTCTTTGGAGCAGATATTTCTGTTCATCAATGAAAAAGATGAACCGGACAAATTTCATTCTGTGAGAAAATATCATACTGCTCTTTCAGCACCCTTTGATTTTTCTTTTTCAACAAAAATGTTTGTATTATCCATTTTTTTTTCATGTGGGTTTTATCGATAATGATGGAAAATTCATTGAAATCACTGAAAAATAGGTATCCCAACTTGGCAGCTAGCATTCATACATACCCAGAAAAGAAAAAACAGACTTTGGGAATGTGATGTATTTTCTTAAATTTTTAGGCTGCTTACTGTTCATATTAACTCTGAATCTTCTTCTTCTTCTGCTTCCAACTTTGTTAATTCGAGTGTGTATTGCTGGTGTATCGGGCAAAATGATGTTCAAAAATAAAAAAAGTTCACTGTTATGCAAAATATTCCCATTGGAACTTCTTCCTTGCAGGTCAGTTTCTGTTTGAGTTGATCCTGGTTTTATCATTTACATATTAAGAAGGCATTTACTTCTCATTCTTCCTCGATTGCAAATGGGTGTCGTAAGTTTTTGTGCTAGCTGCAGTTTCATGGTAGTAAGAGTTCAGTTTCTGCTATGTTCGTCATTTTCATTCTGATGGTTGTCTTAAAGTTTTGTGTTCTCGAGCTTGTCTGGACTGCTCATTGGAAGAAGTCCCAGATTAGTTCTATTCTAAGTCTGTTAAATTCTGTTATTATTTGTTATTAGGTCAATTGTTAGTTAAAGATAGTTGAGAGAGGCTGTATCTTCTGTTATATGGCAGAAGTGATGTTATAAATACTACTGCCCTTCTGTACATGTCAGTATTGAGTTGAATACAATGCGTATCCACCTTTCCTTTTCCCAATATCTTTCTGCTTTTCCTTTGAGTACGATTTCAGTTTCACACTTTGGCTTGTATAATTTGACAGTACGTTTCGTACATATTCAAGAGAGAGAGATCAGAAAATGGATGAGAAGAGAGAAACCAAAGAGCCATCAAGCTATAATCTCTCATCTTCTGCTCATCAAATCAGCCCTACAGAGAAGAGGACCCCAATCGAAGTCTTTCAAGTGCCTGGAAGTTCTGGAGTTGGCCATTCCAAGGGGGAGAGTGATCCCACTCATGAGCAGGATGAGGCAAAAACATCCCTCTCTTCCTTTCGTCCTGTTGCTAGCACGGAAGCATCCAGAAAGTGGATGGCATTTGAAAGTGAAAGCTTCGATATAACAAAGACATACACAAAGAACTTCAGTGGTAGCTTTAGGTCATATTCTACTAAACTGTTGGAAACAAACATGACAAAAAGGACTGCAGAGGAGAACAAGATTGACGGTTTATCATTGCTGCAACTGACGTATGTTATCTCAGATGCAACAAAACCAGATTACCCTATCATGTTTGCCAGCAATAGGTTCTTGATTATGACTGGATATACATTGGAGGAGGTCATTGGAAGGAACTGGTCAGAAATGAATCAAGTATTATTATGTGTGATAAATACTGCACTTTTGTTGGAATGTTAACTAATAATGGCATATTCCATCTCACAATAGATATCAAGTTTGTCATCAATAACTGTTGAACTTTGACCCTCTGTTCAGTTGAAACAAATGGATATGAACTTTTCCTGAATAGAAAGAGATAATTTCCTAAATTCTGAATATTAAAACTAAAAGTAGTTTTTTCCTCTTTTCATGTTGATATTGGTCTACAGTCGGTTTCTTCAAGGACCAGAGACGGATAAGAATGAAGTAGCCAAAATAAGAGATGCAATCAGAAAGGGAAGTAGCTACTGTGGCAAGCTCTTGAACTACAAGAAGAATGGTACTCCTTTCTGGAATCTTCTCACAGTTGGGCCTGTCAAAGACTCCCATGGAAACATCATCAAATTTATTGGGTCTGTCTTTCTACTTTTTCCTTTCACTTTCAGATCTTCAAATAGAATATTGCCTTCTTGTTATTGGAACAAAAATATTTGAATGATTTTGTGGTGAAAAGGTTTTCCAGTTAAATTATGATGTCATCCATTAAGGCATAATGCACACTGGCTTGGTTGTTTTAATCTGCACTGTTTCACCAACTACTTTTCTCAATAAATTTATCAAATTATTTTGCTGCTATTTTGGGTCCAATGTTATCTCTAAGCAAGTTGATGGCACTGACTGAAATTCCTGAGGTGTTTCTCAGAATGCAGGTTGAGATCCCAAAAAACACAGAAGGTATGAAGAAGTCATCATATTCAAATAAAACAGTACTTGATGGTAAGCTTATTTCCTTTAATTTGGAACAGAAGTGATTGCTGCTGCTTAACTTTTCTCATCTTTTATATTCTAGAAAAAGAGAAAACCATGAGGTCCACGTCCATTATAGAAGTCCAAGCTGAGAGGGAAATTAGGTCCATTGTAGAGGTCCAAGCTGTGAAAAGTCTAAGATCTCATATTCAGTCAAAAAGGCATGATGCTGATACAAAAAACGAAGAGCCAGAAACGACTGATGTTGACTATGCTCTGTACAAGGCTCTGGATGATGAGAATATCAGCACAGCTGATAACCAAAAGGCTTGGTTAGATCTCAAATATGGCTCATCCTTTTTAAATTCATATGAGTATTCAAGCATAGAATCAGGATTATTAGGTCTCAAGACTGACTGTGTTCCTTCTTGTTCATAAGCATCACATTTGAGGACCCTTGCTCTTATGCAGGTTCAAAGAAAGGACTCTAGGTTCTGCAGTAGAATGTGAAGAAGAGACAGTGGTTGAGACATCTGTTTTCAAGCCTAGGAATGGTGATCACGTTGCTAAAAGAGAAAGGGACACACGTCAAGGAATTGAGTTGGCTACTACATTGGAACGGATTGAGAAGATATTTTTTATCACAAACCCAAGACTTCCTGATAATCCTATTGTGAGTTAAAAATCTATTGGTTTTTCTATTGCCCCTGGGCTTCTGATGATATATTTGTGAAAATGAAAAAACATGTTTAGTTTAAGTAATTGCCGAAGAATAATGTAAAATAATTGGCAAAGAGTAGGAGACATTGAACTACTTATCAGTTTTATTTTTCTATGATTCCAGTATGTTCCTGTTACTTCACGAGAATACTGATGAGAGAGAATCTGAATGAACAGGGATTGTGAAGAAAAAAATGATATGGGAATAGAATTCTAAGACTGTGTTTACTAAAATTATTTTGAAACTGAAATTAGAATGATTAAAATTGTCATTGATGTTGTTACTAATGTTCAAATTAGAAATCAAATTTAGATTTAGGTGGGCCCCACACAAAAGTAGTGCAAATAAATTAATAATGGTGTAGACTTATAAAATAAGGAATGAAAAATGAGATTGGTGGCATTTTGTAAACAAGTGACATTCCTCATGGAGAATGATTCTCAATTTTCTATGAGTCATTCTATTATTTCATTCTCAGGAATGGGAAAGATCCCTTTCTGTTTCTCCCAAGTAAATATACCTAATATTATATGAACCTTATTTTGGTTTAAATCTAAAAACTGGTTTTATTTGACATTTTTGTGCAGATATTTGCATCTCGTAGGTTTCTTGATTCCACAGAATACACGAGTGAAGAAGTTCTAGGGAGAAACTTATGGTATCATTTTGCTATATTCTTTCTTCTGTTTAACACTTGAAGTTGTTATATCTTTTCCAACATCCTTAATGTTATTCTCTCATGTTGTCCCTCTGTTCGAAGCTTGAATTTATCTCTTTAGACTATATATGTGGTGTAAAGTGCTTAAGATGTAGGCCTATGTCGCAAAGAGTTTTGATATAAGAAGATTTCTCTTATGCAATCCATCAGAGCTGCATGTGGTTAGTAAACTTTAGCTAAAAATTTGCTTCACGCAGCATATGAGGGATCTTCAACAAAACCTAGTTTTTCTGGCAAATGGATAAGGCTCTCATTCTAACATGGGAACATTGATGGCAGCACTATCTCCTTGTAGCTTTGCCTACTATCCTTCAATGGTATTATAGGATAGATACCATTAGAAAAAGCCGCCTCTTTCACCACTCCATCAGTGACATGGATTCATCTTAGTACTAGAAGTTATAGCTTCCTCCCTCTATGGTTCATGAATAGTATATGAATTTCTCTAAATATGCAGAGATTAGACTTGTAGATTCTTCACTCAAACCAACCAATCATTTTTTCACTTCCTCTTAAATTTAGTATGATCTAGTCTTCATTCTAATGCTTTGATACGACCATCTATCAAGCTCAATGAGTGGTTCATGGAGCAACATCCACACTCACATGATCCATCACTGCTCTCTCCAAAAGGTTGGCTGCATGGTGCACATCCTATATTTTTCTATTTTTAAGATCCCATGGTTATTTGGTATAAGATCTGGGAGATTCCCGTACAATTTTTTATGTATGAATTCATGCTACATTTCCAAGATAATGTTACGGTCAATTAACAGGTTTGGCTAGAAAGTGTTATTGTCTCAATCATTCACGTGGATAGTAATTGTTCTAGTGTTACAATAAGATTTCATTGCTCCCTTGCTTCTAGTAAATAATTGATGTAAAAAATTCATCCTACTATTTCAGAATCAATCAATTTCTTGTTTTCAACATTAGTGTTAAACTTCTACGAGAAAAGCGAATAGATTGATAATAAGTACTTACAGCCACTTTAATCTGTTTCATTGCACAGGTTTCTTCAGGGACCTGAAACAGATCCAACAACTGTCTCAAAGATAAACAATGCAATTGAAGAGCAGAGAGAAATCACTCTCCAGATAATCAACTATACAAAGAGTGGTAAGTAAAATGTCTTGTTTTTCATCTTAAGTTGACAACTAGTAATTCTGTGTCTAAGAACTTGAAAGAACCTCAATATATTGTACTTTTCTGTTTTGTTGATGCCAATGTTGGTCTCACGACTTGTAGGAAAAAAGTTCTTGAATTTATTCCACTTGCAACCCATGTGTGATCAAAAGAAGGTATGATGCGAATATTCTTCTAATAATCAGTTAGACTTTGTACGCTCTATCCATTTCAAGTTTGATACAGAAGGACCTTCTCTTTACTCCCTATATTAACAGGGCGAGCTTCAATATTTCATTGGTGTGCAACTTCATCAAAAACCTTCGAGAGACCGGCTTTTAGATCGGACGGAGCATGAAAGTGCTAAGCTGGTAACTATTATTCATTATTTTCCCCAATTTATTTGTTTTATGTTTTTTGGACTCCCAGAGCATTTTTGGTCATCTTTCCATTCTGACCTTGGATCTTAACTCTTCTGTTATTGTGATGCTTCATCAATTATATATCCTTTTTAGGCCAAAGCTGTAGCCGAAAATGTTGACAAGGCTGTCCGTGAACTTCCTGATGCCAACTTGGTAGGGTCTTATTCAGTTATTTTTCCTTCTTATTGGAATTGTTAATGTCTTTTTGGTCACAGTTTTGATTGACTTCCTTTTTTTCTTTTGACTGTATTGGTTTTATTTTCGTGCTTGGAAGTATACACTGTTCTATGACTTCTTCAACTTATGGAAAGATGGAGTAGAACATTTAGATATGAAAATGTTTCCTTTAGTAGTTCGGTTCTTTGGCAACAGCTTATGTAAATTTCTATTATGAATAATATCAGAAACCAAAGAACTTCTGGGAAATCTACTGTCAGCCAGTCTTGCCAAGGCCTCACAAGAAGTGCACTCTTTCCTGGATAGCCATACAAAAGGTACATTTAATTGCACACTGCGGCAGTTGTCATGGTACAATGGACAAGATGAGATGAGTTAATTATTACTCAGTTATTTCCTTCAATATTTTCATTGTTTCATAGGTTACCAGTCAGGGTGAAAAGATTGGACTCCATCATTTCAGGCCAATAAAACCTCTGGGTTTTGGAGACATTGGCAGGTAAATTCATCATTCCATTATCCAAAATTTTACATCCATCGTTAGGCTGCCCTTCTGTGAAATAGTTCTCATCATGGTCTGCACTTGATGTATCCATTAGATGCATCAGGAGTAACTAACCTAGATTTAGAGTTATTAGTACATAATTTTGTTTCAATCCAAATAACTAATACAAGAAGTGCTAAAACTACTAATTCATAAGAAGTTAAGCTATTGGGTTCTAGTAAATTTAGTTATTTGGATATTATTTTGATTAAAGAGTCTCAGCACGTGCACATTTAGTATGTTAATGAAAAGAGGTTCGATCAGTGGGTTGATGTTTAGAAACATTTTTTCTGAAGTTAAATTTAAAGCTCCTAAACTTATCACTTCTTGTTGATCCAATCAAAAGTAACGGTTGTTGCAGTGTTCATTTGGTAGAACTAAAAGGAACAGGTGAACTCTTTGCTATGAAGGCTATAGAAAAGTCGGCAATATTAAATCGAAACAAGGTAAAAGTAATCTACAGCCTGATTCTAAATTTTCATATTCCCCACATGTTATACTTTCATTTCTCTGATCCCAGTTGAGCAAGACAATTGGCCTTTTTGTAATCTACTCTTTCTATAAATCTCTTGTACTTTGAGCATTAGTCTCATTCTATTTTATTAATGAAGAGGTTCGTTTACATTTCAAAAAAAGAGAATTGCACACTATAGTTTATTTTTCTGGGAAATTGGAAACAATAGCTCGCAGTTCAGAGCAGAATTTAATAGTACTTTTGCATGTTTTCTCTAAAACAAGGAAAAGCACAAGTGTTAGATTCCTTTTGGGACATTATTTGTAATTATTTGTTCAATTTTTCGTGACATATCAATGCAAAAGTTGATTGGAGGGAGAAAACATACAATCATTTGAAGTAGAAAGAGTTATGATTTCAAATACAGGGAAAAAAAGTAGTGATTGTGCACAAGATTCAGTTATTTTGTGTTCTGTACTTGAGGACACAAAATATGCATTTTCTTGTTTGTTGAGCAGGTTCATCGAGCATGCATGGAAAGGGAAATCATATCACTTTTGGATCATCCTTTCATGCCAACACTATACTCTTCATTTCAGGTATCAAAACATAGTAAACTTTTAAGTTTGAGCAATTTGGTCGTCAAGAGCTCCGTAAATCCTTTTAGTGATTGTAGTCCCCCATATCTGCTTTAGTGAATAATGCTTCTCCTAAAATCTCTTTCTACGTTTTAATCTTTAGTCCACATTACATGCTTAGTTGACTAGAGTACTAGACCGGTTTCAATTACTGTTTATTATATGGGTAACATTGTCTCCTTGGCTTGTCAGTCGCGTACACACATTTTTCTTATTATGGACTTCTGCCCCGGTGGAGAGTTGTTTACCTTTCTTGACAAGCAGCCAATGAAAATGTTTAAAGAGGAAGCTGCTAGGTAACTTAAGCAATACTTCCTATATTCTGCACTCATCAACTTATGGTGACATTGGGGATGCGATAAGAGCAAAAAAAATGATCTGTTCTTTCCTTTCTGGTGTGCTTGAGAGTGCTTTTTCCTGATCATATAGAAGTACTTTCTTCCTATGGAAAAATATCTGCGAGCTAGAGAGCATGAACAATGGTGGATTAATTATCTAGAACTGAAACACTATCAAATTCACATTTCCATGTTTGGTTTGCATGTTAAAGTTACATTCTAAAATACTTGAAATTGCTTCTGGAAGGAGCACCTAATCAATGTTTTTTTTTGCCTAACACTCTAGAAAATACTATTCTCAAAAACACTCCCAAGTACGTACACCCTGGGCATGAAATATGTTATGCTCCCTACACTTTTTCTTAATCCCATGATGCAGGATTAGACTCTAATCAACCACTTAGTAAAGTTATAATTAATATTGAATATATTGTCTTAGTTCTCATTAAAAAAATTAATACCTTCAAACTCTTTGCTTCTCATTAAAAAATTTAAAAAGAAAAAAAAAAAAAAAAGAAGCTAATACCTTCAGACTCTTTGCTTTCATTTGGTGCTTTCTTTCTAAATCTTTTTGTAAAAATCACAAACTAGTGCATATTTTTGTTAACTGGAGTCTTTTTTTTAACCCTTTGGCCATTGTGGGATAGCTTGTTTCTCCTTTTATACCCATCTTAGATTCATTCGTTGCTTATTAAAAGAAAAGAAAAAAAAAAAAATATCCATGTCTTCAAGTTAGTTTAATCTTTATATTTGATCTTCTTAAATTTCCCTTTTTGTATAATAACGCCTACATTCTGCAGCCTTTTAGCATTTAAATGATAAACATAAATATATTTCAGGTTCTATGCTGCAGAAGTTGTCATTGCTTTGGAGTACCTTCACTGTTTAGGTAATTTAGTTGTTGATAGTTATTGATAGTTATTGATACCTTGGTTGCTGCTTCTCTGATTTTTTTAAGTATTGTAAAATTCTTACAAGTATCCTGCTGGAGTACTAGAATCATGGTTAAATTATAAATTTAGTCTCTAAACCTTGAGATTTGTGTCTATTGGTCTTTTAAAAATTACAAATTTAGTCCTTTTTGTTTGAAACGGAAACAAAGCTTTTCATTGAATTAATGAAAATGATGTACGCACAATATAAATAGGATTAGGAGGCATACCCGGACATCTCAACTAGGTTGACACCCCATAGCACCCTCATCATATCCAAAATGCTCATTGTTTCAAGCTTTGGTCACGTTATGCACAACATATTATCATATTTGTGATTATTTTTTCAACACCATGCAGGTATTATTTACAGAGACCTAAAACCCGAAAACATTCTACTCCAGAAAGACGGTCATATCATCCTCACTGATTTCGATTTATCGTTTAAGACATCTAACATACAAGTAAAATATGTTTACTAGTTGAGAGATGTTTGTATTCCTTCCTTTTTTGTTACGACATTTGACAGAGCTTTATGCCTTTCTTGCAGACAATAGAATCTTCACCCCCGAGAAAGAGAACATGTAGGCATAAATCACTGCCGACATTCGTCATCGAACCTATGGTAGAACTGAATTCATTCATTGGAACTGAAGAGTATATTGCCCCAGTATGATCCATCTCAATCTTCAGTCAACTTTAGCCACTCCATGTTAATAATTCCATCTGTTAGTTTTTCCTCTAAGTTCATATCATTTGTTTATGGTAGGAAATCATCAAGGGAGCAGGCCATAGTAGTTCTATTGACTGGTGGACTCTAGGTACGAATGCATGTCTTTTATTCTTATTCTTTTACGCAAGCTGTAGATGTTTATATAGATAAGTATTAAACCCACAATTAGGAGGTGTTTGACCCAAGGAGTTAGAGTTGGGAGAAGTGAAGTTGTGAACTCCACCTCTTGTTTGGTCCAAGGAGTTCCTAGGTCCCTCGACTAAAAATACATCAATTTTATGTTTTATGGATTCCTTACGCTGTGGACCTCACGACGTTACAACTCCTCAGACTTCACTATTGTTTCCTACCCCAAACACCCCCTCATTTTATAGTAAATTAGGTGTCAATATTCAAGTTATTGTTAAATGGTTAAGGGAAACTTCGCAGCGAAGGCAAATTAAACATTTGAAAGTTGGGGACTGACATAGAACACAAAAATAAGCATGAAAAATTCAAAACTAAAGTAAAAAATGACTTACAAACTATTTGAATTGGTTATTGGTTAATGGGATAACATTTTCATTTAATGATCGATTTTCCAACAATTGGAAGCATCACCAACATCCTTGAGGCTTTTTATTTTCCTTTGATCATTTGATGCATGAAATTCAGGTATCTTATTGTATGAAATGCTCTATGGTCGCACTCCCTTCAAAGGCAAAAACAGGAAGAAAACTTTTGCCAATATTTTGTTCAAGGACTTAACCTTCCCCCTAAGTATTCGGGTAAGTAGCTATCCTTTTACCCTTATTATCTAATAGATCGTTTTCATTCACTTTTTTTTGTAATAATAATTATTATTATTGGATAAGATGAAATATCCAAAGGTATCGAAAGAGTTCCGATTAAAGCGGATATAGAAGATGTTTCCAGTTAGTAATAAGGTAAGAGAAACTATGGCTTTTAATGGCCGGAAAAAATTACAACGAATGCGTTGAAAATAGCGGAATCAAGAACTTCTTTGGGAGATTTGACTTTTTCTTGGAAGATTCTAGCATCTCTTCCATCCCATATCTTCCACAAAACAGCAATATTGTTGTTAGCCCAAATGAGAAATTTAACGCATCCACATGGTGCTCTCTTTCCAAGCTATTTTCAAGCTTTTCAATGCAAGACATCTGTTTAAATTGGAGAGGTTTTATCTTGTTCATGCTTAATATTGCAGGCAAGTCTTGCAGCAAAACAGCTGATTGATGCACTACTACAGAGAGACCCTGCACGTCGTCTAGGTTCAAGTAACGGTGCCGATGAAATCAAACGACATCCATTTTTTCGTCAAATAAATTGGCCTAAGATTCGAACCATGGTAATACTATGCCTTTTGAACATCCAAATCAAGTCTGAAATTTCAGCAGAGAAGCTTAAGCAACAAATCCCCTAAAACAAATCTTTAAACATAAAACGACATTTGTTTCTCTTTGGATGCAGACACCACCACAGCCAGAAGTAGCCCTTCAAATAATTCAGAGTGATCCAAAAGCTAATGATTTGAAGTGGGAAGATGGAGTGCTCAGTCATTCAATGGGTGCTGATATTTTCTGAAGGATCTCTATCTCAGCAGAAAAATTGCATTTTAAAAAGCATGGGTGTGAAGAAAAGAGAGGATCATTGACCTCCTAGAGTAAGGAGACATTTAGCTTTGTTTATATATGTGTGATAGAATACCATTCAGAAGCATTCAGCCTATAAATAGATGTGTATAAATGCTTTTGAGTAGAATATTAAACAATAAATCCATTTTTATCATGATTAAGAAGTCTCAAAGAAATCCCAAGTGGTGCCTTTATGGTAAGTTGAGATGTTTGGAGATACTCTCCTTCGAGGGCTAGGTCTTGATAATCATTTGTTAACTATATCATTTTAGTTCTTTGTTTTTAAAATTTATGCTTTGTTTCTTTCCATTCTCTTGCTAGAATTTTCATGTCTTGAAGAAACAATTGAATTTCTAGTCAAATTCTAAAAACAAGTTATTAAAAGCAACTTTTTTAGTGGCTTAGTTTTTTAAAACATTGGTAGAAAGATTAGAAAGATTTGTATGAGTATTTGGCTTATTGACTTCATAAGTCGGTGTTAAATAACTCAACTCTATCAACTTCAACTGTGTTCACTATTATTGAAGTTTGCACATTTATCGAGGAATACCAACTAAACAACTATGCATCTCAAACATAGGCTTTCTAACATCATCATATTAATTTCATACTTCAAAACTTAACTCAATGCCCCAAACATCTCTTTGTAATGAAAGTTGTGCTTATAAGATTAATATTAAAAAAAAAGCGTAAATTAGGGGAATTCAAATAACCGAACAACTCATACTACCCAACCCAAAATGTAAGGGTTGGGTTGGATCGTGGGTTGACTAAAAAGAAATTTGAGTTGACCCAACTCAACCCGAATTTTATATATATGAATAAAATATACATATAATATATATATATATATATATATATATATATATATATATCTTTGTTTAAAGTTTGATTACTTTGTGTTGATTAATGTGTGAATTTTTAATATTTTTTCTTTTAAAATTGTTATCATATTTGCCTTTGTCTAAAGTTTGCAATAAATATCATAAATATTTGGTATTTAGCATTTGAATTGTATGAAATTTTAGTTATTAGTCATTTGTTGTATATAAATTTACATATTTTTAATTAAAAAGAAAAAAAAAAGTTATGACTCGAAAACTCAATCCATGGGTTGGATTGGATTGGAGATTTTACTTGGGCTTTTGAGTTGTCAACCCAACCAACCCGAATTTTCGAGTTGGTTCAAAAAACACCCTCAACTCAACCTATGTACACCCCTAGTGCAAATATCAATTTACACACCTGAACTTTGGGGGTTGTATCTGTTGGAATATAAAGAACACATGCATAGCGGAAGCAAGGATCGATAACGTTCTAATTACATAAAAACAAGAATAAGCATGCATAAGGGTTAGAAATTACAACTTTTATAGAGTCCACTGATCCTATAATGAATAATTGGTTTGTGATCTGATCACTAAACCGAGTCCCTCTCGGGCCAATGAGAGGGTGGGACCCTTTGTTCAAGACCCGGAGTCAGCACTTAAGGGATTAACCTCTCTACTATCCCTAGAAGCGAGTAGGAGCGAATTCCGTCTTGCACCCTATGTCCCCAGCTATCTACCTAGTCTTATCCCTAAAATGGGAGGCTTATTGAGCCGGCACTGTTGAGCCAACCCTCACCCATACAAATCTAAGGATAATCTTGAATAAACAGGAGTTCATAATTAGCTCAGGATTAAGGTCAAGTTACCTAGGTCATCGCCTCAAAATAGCCAGTCTTAAACAGTAAACTGCGTTATAAAGTAAAAGTGACTTAATTCTTGGTCCGATCTTATGCAAACTCATTACATAGGATGCCCCCGCTCCTCATGTCAATACATGAACGAATTAGGATCACTTCGTTTGTAGCACTTTACAACAAATTGTAACAGTTGCAAAGTGAGCCGCATCCGATAGTGTTACCAGAATAAGGTACCTAGCCTTATTCGTATACTATAGACCATTTTGGCTATTTACTGAACTTGATCCACTCTTATGTCTCCACATAAAGTTCATGTATTCATGTAATAGCCATGAGTGTTTAGTTTATTAGATTTAGACTTTACAAGTGCAATTCACATATTTAATAGCAGTTTTATTGAATAAACGTCAATAACATCTTTATTGATAATAAAATATGTTTAACATGACAAACAGAGAGTTTTAGGACATACAACCCAATAGTATCAATTTAAACCCTAAACTAATAATTGTATCGATTTAAACCCTAAACTTTCATAATTGTATCAATTTAAATCCCAAACTAATAATTATATCAATTTAAACCTTGAACTTTCATAAATGTAATAGTTAGAACCTGAAGTTTCATAAATTTATCAATTTTAACCCTTTATTATGTTTTATTAGGATACACTTAAATTGATATAACCCTAAAGTTTAGAGGTATAAAATGATACTTACCCAAAAATTTAAATGGTTATCAAATGAATTTTTAAATTTGACATGGATTGTAAAAACATGATTGAAAGTAGAGAAAATAGTTTTTTTTGTACGGATGGCCTCATTTGGGAGACCCAAATGAAAAATGGTCAACTGTAGAGAAAGTAATGGAAAGTAGTCTCTGCTTACATCATAAGCATGTGATTTTACCAATTCGCCCCTAAGATGCACCCTGTGCACCTGCCAATACGAAGTTACTCGATCCTCGATGACTTGTCACTTGTTCTCGATGGCTCGTCACTCATTCTCTGATGCACGGTCATTCGATATCCAGGTACATGGTCACTCGATACGGCTGCAATCGACACGTGTATACTCGATCATATACACATCATACTCGATACCATATTAATTTAAACTCGATTCTTTTGAATTCTTCATGTCATCGGAACCAACATTATAGTTAATGTTCATGTACGAACATACATAAATTAGGGAATTTTCTGACAATGTACACGATTCTTTCAAATCAATTTCTTGAAACATGAAGTAATTTTTTTTATTAACCAAGGAAAAATAGAACTGAACACAAAAGAGAAAATCGAGTTCACTTTCCTTTAAAAAAACTCACTTCACAAAACCTGTTTTTCTTGACGGAAATCAAGTTATAAAGGCATTGAGATCATTTCACTATATTGTTTCACACCTTGTGTAAGTAAATGTGCGTTTTCTTGCTTAGTTTTTTTTTTTACTTTTTCGATGATGTGCGAGACACACGAACGTAACAAAGAGAACGAGTGAGTGTGAGTTTGTGTGTGTGCACTGATACATGCAAGTAACTCCCGGTGGAGCGAGGATGAGAGAAGAAAGCTATGAAACAGTAAGCATTGAGCTGAGAATATCGAGTATCGAGTGACAAGCATAGAGCATCAAGTATCGTGTAGCTAGTATAGCGAGTATTTAACAATTACCTATTTTTCTAACTGTTCACTTTCTGTATTGTTTTTCTTGAATGATTGAGAAGTATATATTCTTACGTTATGGTGGTACATGAGACGACACAAAAGAACGCTATACTGGAGACCGTTTGAAGGCTTTGCTAGTTCCAAGCACATTGACGTATAATGAGCTGGTAAATCTAGTATATAAGATCATGCAAGTTAGTTCTATAGAGTTCAAGATTATAATGAGGGTGACATATAAAATGGATATTGATTCTCCTCTAGTATGCTTAATGAACGATGTTGATGTTAAATTTCTCCTCTCAAAGTACGACCATACTAGACCGCATGTTTTTGTAAGTATTGAGAAAAAACATCATCACGGGGCAACATTTTATTACCTAGATAAATCAGACCGACCCATGTGTGGAGGTGATATCAATGAGTGTGATGTTTGTCCATCGGGTGTCTCACTGGAAAACGACAACATCGATGTTAATATAGCGAATATATTGCATCTGAATGTGACAATAGAAGATGTTGGAACATGTGTAAATGAGAATGTGATGATAGAAGAGGAAGAGGTTAGGAATGGGATACAGACAACCTCGGTTGTTTTAGGGAGTAATCCTTCTATTGTGAATGAAGAACAACTAACCCAAGTTTTTTTGGGGGGTGATCCTTTTGTTATGAATGAAGAACAAATAACTTCGATTCTGTCAGATGATTTTGGCTCTTTTGTTGGGAGTGTGTCTTGCCAAAATTCGAACAATGTACCATTTAGTAGTAATGCTAGAACGGGGGACTTGATCATGCAACCACAGTCGTCCACAGGGTTAGTGGATACAGTTGAAGTAGGTCAAATTTTCTACAGCAAGAATGTTGTGAAGATGAGGTTAACAATTTTGGCCATTAAGAACAACTTTGAGCTTCAAGTTAAAAAATCAAACAAAAATTTTTATAGTATTCGGTGTTTACACCAGACTTGTAAGTGGGTCGTTCGAGTAGTTAAAATGGATGGATGTGATATTTTCAATATCACAAAATGCACGCCCAATCACACATGCTCGATTGAAGTATTGAATCATGACCACACGCAAGCCAGTGCATTCATTATTGGTCACTTAATTAAGGACAAGTTCGGCGTTGCTTGGGAGGACAAACTACACCATATTATTGAGGATATGCGGCATCAGTATGGTGTCCATATTAGTTATGATAAGACATGGCGTGCGAGAGACTGATTTTGCTCTTGCAAGGGGGATGCCAGAGGAATCATATGTCATCTTGCATGCATATGATAAGACTTTGAAGATAGAAAATCCTGGAACTGTGTTTGAGATCGAGCTTGAAGAATTAAAATATTTCAAATACAAGTTCATCGCAGTAGCTGCAAGTTTAAGAGGTTTTAAGAGTTGTTGATCTGTGATCATTGTAGATAACACTCATCTAAAGGGTAAGTATAAGGGAACAATGATAGTTGGTGTTGCAATGGATGGTAATAACCAACTGTACCCATTAATATATGCAATGTTTGATAGTGAGAATGACCAAACCCTGAAGTGGTTCATGACAAACCTTAAAATAGCAATTGGAGATTGCCCTAATCTCATATTCGTCTTAGACCATTGTCAGAGTATAGCTAATGTTGTTGATATCGTATTCCCCAATTCTTACCATGGACTTTGTACCTTCTATTTAGAAAGGAATATGGAGAAATACTTTAAATACGAGCTGTTAGAAAATTGTTTCATGGTGCTTGTAGAGCATATCGAGAATCAGAGTTCAAGCGTCATTGAGTCTAAATAGTGAACTACAACATGGTTCCTTTGCTAGATATTTAGAGGATGCTGATATTCAGTGATGGGCACGATGTTACTAGTCCGAGAACCGATATGGTAACATGACTAGCAATAGTGTCAATGCTTCAATGCTATTACTGAAGAAGCAAGAGTGTTGCCAATAACTTCGTTGCTAGAATACATAAAAGGTCTACTTCAAGGTTGGTTTCATGAGTGACGGACAATGTGGCCTAATAGTACATCGACATACTCAATGTATACAGAGGAAATAATGGGTTTAGAGTGTGACAAAGCTAGGCAATACCGAGTAAATCCAATTGATTGTTATAGATTTCATGTCAAGGACGGTGGATTAGATGATATAATTAGCCTTAACACTTAAGAATGTAGTTGCATACAATTTTAATGTTTGGAGATTCCATGTTTGCACGTTATTGCTGCTACAACTAGAGAGCGCAATATCAATCCGTTTACTCTATGTAGCAGATTATATAGTGTTGATTCTCTAGTAGTAGCATACGTGGAATCAATAAACCCGTTTGGTCATGTATCTAAATAGAAAAAGCTACTAGGGTATACTGAGGTAAAAATACTCCTACTGAAAAGAGTGGTACAAGTTGGTAGATGAAGGGCAAACAAAATACCGTCTGCTAAAGAACATGTCACATGTGGACGGTGTGGCCAACTGAGACATAATAGAAGAAAGTGCAACAAACCACTTGATACGTCCAAATTCAACAAAGGGGCAATGATGACTTAGGGGACCCAGACCCAGACTCAAGGGACCGAGACTCTGATAAATACTTGATAATTTATTACTATATATTATAGGCTGTTCATTTTGTAATGTAAAGACATTATGATACATACTCGATACACGATACCCATTACTCTCTACTTGATACGTGTTACACGTCGATATATGATTACTCGACAATACTCGATAAACATTAACTCAAATTACAATACTTGGTACACGATTACTTGACAATACTCGATGCATGTTACTATATACTCAATGCATATTACTCGATACTCGATACAATTTGGATTCAGTGTTATTTACAAATAATGTCAAAATTTACATAGATTTACAAATAATGTCAAAATTTACATTGAAAGCCCTAATAAAAAATTTGATATGCCCACAACTCGGTACCATACTACAACCTAAAATCATGCATTTTATCCTGTTGTAAGCTCTCCACACTCAACCCGGTCACCAAATACTCAAAGTACTTGAGATAGAATATCCCCCAGTCCAGTGTATTCCCTGTAGGGCGCTTGTATCAACACAACTCAACTTCAAAGAACTAGGTGCAAGGTCGGGCTTTGCATCATACACACCGTAGAATTGTGCCAGTGAACGGAGAGTGAAGCATAGGGGCACTAGGAATGTTACCAGATCCCCTGGTGTGATGTACTTCAGGATTAAGTCATACAAAAGCGCCCAAGGTTCATGTCTACCACTAACATAATCCAATGTTGCTTGTAGTTGACTGAGCTATAAATGTAATCAACATCTGCCCATCTAGACTGATGTTCAAGTACCAATCCAAGCACATAATCGACATATGTGTGCTCTTTCTCCCATACTTTAAAACTTCTTCCCTCGTTTTCCCACGTATGGCGTGGAATAAGCTATCTAGACCTTGGAGATTCAAGTGACTCTGCAAAATAGATAACAATAGGTTCAAGTGTATATCAATCATGCAAAATTGTACATTAAAATTTAAATCATCTATAATACATACCAATATGCCATGTGGCAATGTCGTCAACCGATGAGTACATATATTCGGCTGGCTAATAAACATGAATACAAAATTGAGAATCCGTAGTTTGCAAGTCTAGTCAAAGAATGGGAATAGTAAATAACAAGCATACAAATGTAATAGGGGATGTTAACTTACATCCTTCTTGACCCAATTACTATCACGTGTTAGCTCCCGGAACAATTCCTTCATCGTGCAATTCCTCCAAAAGAGGACTTCATTACCCGACCAATGAGGACCCATATCCATGCTGGTCAACCAAAACATGAACTCATTCATCATGTTCTCTAGAATAGTGTGTGTCGGGTCATAGGTGACGATGTCAATCAGATGTTGATCGAGCTAAATATATTTCTGTTTTTTTCTCATCACTCTTGTTGTGTCAACTAGAGGGGTGTACGGTTGTGTCAACTTCCTCTCCTTACTTGTCCATCTCTATTCTCCCTCACCGTCCACGGGCTCGCCCTTCACCTCAGAGTCTGAATTGGCCATAGGTTCGTCCTTCACCCTAGGCTCGCCCTTCACTTTGGGCTCGCCCTTAATCCCAAACTTCTTCAATGCCTGTGGTGGAAACAACTCAGGATGTAGTAGGGTCAATAGAGGAAAGGTTAGTACATCGGGAAGCAACATAGCAAGAAGACTGGTAGATAATTGGGGATGAGGGGGAGTGGAGGATACTGTAACAATGAGGAGGATGGGCTCGGTGCAGGGTAGAGGGATGGGGACATGGGACTCGGTGGAAGGTGAAAGAATGAAGTCATATAACTCAGTGGAAAGTGGAGGAATGGGCTCACTGGTCTCAATGGAAGGTGGAGGAATGAGGTCATGAGACTCGATGGACGGTTGATGAATGGGGTCTTGGAACTTGATGGAAGGTGGGGGAATGAGGTCATGAGACTCGGTGGAAGGTGAAGGAATGAGATCATGGGACTCAATAGAAGGTGGAGGAATGGGGTTACAGGATTCAGTGGTAGGTAGAGGAATAGGGTCACTAGTCTCGATGAAAAGTGGAGGAATGGGGTCACGGGACTCAGTGGCTGATGGAGGAATGGGGTCAAGGGATTTGATGGAAAGTGGAGGAATGAGGTCACTATTGGGGTTGATGCCCTAAATCTCGTAGGATCCTGTAGTTTGTAAACACGTGTATGAACAAACATTTTGTGATTTATAATATGAGATATTTTATTCACTTCTGTCTATAAAATATGAGATATTTTAGCTGCATTAATCACAAACTAATAAATTAAGATCCCTGGTTATCGTTGTAACTTAAGCATGTATGTGGAGACATACAAGTGGATCGTGCTTTAAGTGATAACCTAAATGGTCTGTAGTATATGGATAAAAGAGGAAAACCTTATCCTAGTGACACTACGAGTGTGACCCGCATTGTAGGTGTTACAAATGTTGTAAAGTGCTACAAATGATCTGATCCTGATCATTCGTGTATTAGACATGTGAGCGGGGATACTCTATATAAAGGAGTTTGTATAAGACCAGACCACAAAATTTTTAAGTCTCGTCATATAATGTCATTCATAATTGAGACTTTCATTTCACTAGGATGACAATATGTAATATGATCTTAACCCTGAGTGAGTTGGGAACTCTTGCCTATGAGGGCGGTCCTTTGATTTGCATGGGTGCGAGTGGCCAGATCGCTGACTCAAACCTACCACTTTGGGATTTTATCTTATTGGGGAGCTGGGAACTCAGCTACACAAGACAATATTCACTCTTTCCTCGAAGTATGGGGTAAGTAGATAAATTGCTCCCTTAAGGGCTGATTTCGGGGCTTGAATAATGTGGCGCCACACCTTCTCTTGGCTTGAGAAGGGTTTAGTCATAATGGGACTATGATATATTGTTCATTAAAGAGATCAGTGGTACTTAAGGAGTTAGATATAACTACAAGGGCAAAACGATAAATTAGCCTAACTGTACTTACGAGCGATTTGTGAAGGGTCATCGTACTATTGATTGGTTATATCCAATGGACACAATCGTACTATAGTGTGAAGGGTGCAGCTGGAGTCTTTAATGGAGTGCTCGGCAGTTAACGGATGGTGGATATCGTGATTAAAGAGTTTAGTCAGTTATTCATGTACCGTTGGAGCTTCAAGCTACAGGTCCATAAGGTCCCCTTAGTAGCTCAATGGATTCAAGTTGAGGATCAGTTTTTGGGTTAGTTTGAAATGTTCAAATTAACAAGAGGGAATTTGATTATATATAATATAATTAAATTAATTCAATTATATATGATATAATTGATTTGATGTATTTGATACATTATTTGATTGGAGGAATTAATATAAATATGGTTAATATTAAATTCCATAAAAGAGAAAAAGAACTATGGTTTATATGTTGCATATGATGCAATATTAAAACTATAGGTTATAAATATAATATGATAAGTTAGTTATTGTATTTATTTATAATGTATTAATTATGAGATAATTAGTTTTTCTTTTTCTCCGATAACCGACCTTGGTGGGTGGTTTTAGACGGTTTATGGCAACTGATGGATAAAAATGAAAATAGTTTTCATTATTCATACCACATGCTACACGAAAGAAGTAATCAGATTACTTTAGAGAGACTAAACGATCGTGCCGAGTATTCTATACGATATCACTCTTTTGCTACACGATCGAGTATCAAGTATATACTATAGATTTCTTCCTTCTATCACATACTCGATCATCTACTTGATCGTTTATTCCTCCATCCCTCTATCCAAATTCATACAGAGCCCACAACTTCTGGATTCTCATACCAAGAATACTAAGATAATCGAGTGGTGGTGTCCAGTTTTGTTCGAGTTTCGAGGATCGAGTTGTACTCACCTCACTGGTGATCAAGGATCTTCCAATTGATCGTTGCATTCGTGCTGTTGGATGCGTTGATGATTGATCGAGGAAATACGTGAAGAAAAGGTTCTTCAAAGGTATTGTCCTCGATCCTTTGTATTTTAATCTTTAAAGCATGCTGTAATTTATTCTTTAATGCATAATCTATTTGTTTGACTATAAATGTTTATGTTCTTTTATAATGGAGTTTGGAACGATCCACTTTCGCTCACCAATTCTCTAGATTTAGAGTTCCTTTAGTCACGGGACTCAGTGGTTGATGGAGGAATAGGGTTAGAGAACTCGATGGAAGGTGGATGAATGAGGTCAATAATCTTGGTGGACTCTACGCTTAAACCCTATATCATTTACGAAATATGTAGGTCAAACACAACATGATATAGATTTACATTAGAACAAGTTTAAGATAATATTACCTACCTGACACAATGACCGCAGTAGGCTGGTAACTGTTTGTACGCTAGCTTGAAAGACATTCAAGTTAGACTTTACATCTTTCATGTCTGAATGTACATCGTCCAATTTATGCTCCATCATAAACACTCTCTGGTCTATGTCACGAAGTGATGTGTGAATGCTCACACCCCTCATGGGTTCAGAATGTGATGTATTCAGTCGAGACAACATTTGCTCCTCAGTTGGGGGCACATGCTCGTCAGTAGGGAGCTTTTGAGACTCGTTATGAGGAGGGTGAATCTCGCGCTCGTCAGTAGAGAGCTCATGAGACTGATGCTCTTGAAGTTCTGGCTAGTGAAATCGATGCTTGTGACTCTCGTATTTACTGGAGTTACTATGTGCATCCTCATCATAGTGTGATCTATGTGTCTCTGAGGAGCTCGTCTCGACATAAATGCGCTCATATACGTGTCGTTCATCTACCCTAGTGTCCTTATACCGCCTCTCCATATCGATCATCATCAATAGTGTTGGTGTGATCCTTTTCTATACAAAACAACAAACAATTTGTTAGTTATATGTGACAGTCACCTTAAATCCAAGTAAATTGTGATGTAATACACTGACCTCGATGGACTCAAACACGTCTCGTTATATTGTTTTGATTAGCAGCGAGTATGTACACTTCCACCTCAGGAATCAAGGTACGACATGTCCATTCAGTCGGGTTGCAACTTTTTCGACAACCGTTTAAATGATCTTGTATGCCCATGTTGGGGTTGATGCCCTAAATCTTGTAGGGTCTTGTAGTTGTAATTATATTGTACAAACATTTTATTTATTTAATAAATATGAGATGTCTTATTTGACATTTAGTAGCATTAAACCCACAAACCAATAAACTAACATCCAAGGTTATCATTTGTAGCTTAAACATGTATGTAGGGACATACAGATAGATCATGTTTAAATGATAACCTAAACGGTTTGTAGTAGATAGATAAGGTTGGATACCTTATCCTGGTTACACTACGAGTATGACCCGCTTTGTAGATGTTACAATTATTGTAAAATACTATAAATGACATGATCCTAATAATTCATGTGGAGACATGTAAGCGGGATCAGACCACGAAATGACTAGTCTCATTGTATAACACCGTTCCTAATAGAGACTTACATTTCACCAAGATGACCATAGGTGACATGACCTGAATCCTGAGTGAGTTGTGAACTCTTGCCTATAAAGACGGTCCTTTGATTTCTGTGGGTGAGAGTGGTAGATCGCCGACTCAACAAGCCTACCATTTTAGGGACTCGTCTGATTGGGGAGCTGGAAACACAACTACACAAGACGGAATTCACTCATTCCCCAACGTTGAAGAAAGTAGATAAATTGCTCCCTTAAGAGTTGATTTTGGGGCTTGAACAATGTGGCGTCACACCCTCTCTTGGCCTGAGAGGGGTTTAGCCATAGTTGGACTATGACTTATTGTTCATTAGAGGGATCAGTGGTACTTAAGAAGTTAGATGTAACTACAAGAGCAAAACCGAGCAATTTGTGAAGGGTTATCACACTATTGACTGGTATATTCAATGGACACATAAATATATCTGTAGTGCGAAAAGTACAGCTGTTGGTCTTTAGTAGAGTGCTCGACAGTTAATGGATGTTGAACAATTAATTTGAATAAGTAATTAAACTCCAGAGTTTAATTAATTATTCAAGTATCATTGGAGCTTCAAGCTACAGGTCCATGAGGTCCCCTCTGTAGCTCAACATGGATTAAATGATAATCAATTTTGGATTATTTTGAATTGTTCATATTAATTGAGGGAATTAATTATATGGGGTAACATTAATTTAATTTTAGTATATATGATATAATTACTATAATGTATTTGATTCATTATATTATAAAGTTTATTTAAGAGGAAATAAATATTTGAATATGATTCAAATATTCATTATGTGAATTGGATTCATATAATTAAATTTAATACAAATGAGATTTATATTGTTATTGAGAGAATTAAATCTATAGGTTATATTGTATGTGATACAATATTAAACCATAGGTTATATGTTATATATATGATATAACATATTGTTATATATATATATATATATATATATACACATATTTCAAGTTGTTTATATATATATATATATATAATTAAAATTATTTTTTTTTAATTTTTTAATTTTGTTTAGGGAGGGAAATAACTTCCCCCTATTCTCTCTCAACTCACGTACTAGGGAGGGAAATTAATTCATCTTCTTCTTCGCTTTGACAGAGAGGAGGTGACACAGAAAAGTTCTATGGAAATTTTTTTCCCAATCTCTCTTCCCCTCTCTTATCTCAACTTTTCCTCTCCCAAAATTCCAAGAGCCCACAAACTCCTTGGATTCTCGTCCCAAAGAATATAGAAGAAACCAATTGGTGGTGGCCATCTTGATTATTCGTGAGTTTATGGAGAAGGAATTTGAAGAAAAGGTTCTTCAAAGGTAAAGATTTCATAATTCCTTTGTTCTCAATTTTAATTTTAAAAGGCATGCTGTAAAATTCTTGTTGCATTTTTTTTTTGTTCTGTAAAACTTAGTTTCTGTGAAAACTAAAAGTTGGGACGATCCCATTCCGTTGCGAACCTTCGTCGGATCCTACAAATGGTATCAGAGCGAAGGCTTTTTTATCCCAATTTTTTTTACAGATTTGTGGTGGGTTTTCATTTTGTCATATTCATGTGATAAATCTATTATTGATGAGTGATTGTGATTATTGGATGTTTTCAGTATTGGCACATAGTTTTTAATCCCTTTCAATTTATAATTTAATTTGTAAGGGCCCATGTAATAGGGCATTTTTATTGCGATCGATCTGTAATTTTATATTTTTGAGTTGTTCATGGGTTTTTCGATGATGTTTTGGAGAAATCGAGACCAAATTCGGAGGAGAAACGAAGGAGAAATTAGCTGTAGAGTGGAGACTATACCGCAACATTGCAACATTGTGCCCTAGCGTTGCAATGTTTTGAAGAAGAACAACGTTTTGTTCTTTCTGTAGCGTTGCAACGTTGGGCACAGCGTTGCAATGCTCCGAGGTGAAAAGAACAAATCAATTCTTGTCTGGTTCAGTTCATGGCTCGACTGGTTCACGCCCGGTTTGGTCGATTCGAGCGATTTAGGTCCAATTTGGGTGTTGGGTGGTTCGATTCGAGCGGTTCAAGGCCCGATTCACTTGTCTCAAATTGGTTGACTCTTATTTTGTAATAGTTAGATGTTTTCTAATTAATTGTTTAGGTGTCCAATCCCAGTCCAATAATTATTTTAGTACTCATGAATTTGATGTATAATTTTAATTTATTACATGTATGTTATATTGTATTTCATATAGTATAAAATTCCACCATAGGTTATGCATCTAATTTCATGTATTATTTATATTATAAATATTATAATATATATAGTTGCATTATTTAATTTTTATGGCATGCTCATGCATCATATAATATGAGTGTTATAGTATATGTTTGCATGCATTAATAGCATTATCATGCATCATTTATATTATAAGTGTTATAATATATAGTTTTGTGTATGTATGGATGGATATTATTAATTATTTTATTACCTTCTTATATAAGTGTTATATATAGTTATTAATGAAATGGAATTGCATGAAGCATGACAATACCTTAGGTAATTTATAATTCTTATAATTTACTAAGTATGTCAATTAATGTAATTGTATGACTTTAATTTATTTCATTTATTTTATAAAAGTTATAATTGAATGAAATTAGCAATTAAAATTAATAATTCAAAATTGCATGCAATCCTTAGGTTAAAGTCATTTTTTAAAATAATTTTAAATATGATTAACATAGACTTAAGATCAATTTTCTAATAAGAATAGAAATTAAGTGTAATTTTTTAATCAGTTGAATAGGATTAAATTTATTCTTAATTAAAAGATTAAATTTGTAATAAATATATATATAAGGGACCTTTTGTTTAAGATTAGTTCTGTCTAGGCTGGGATATTTAAATTGACGGAAACGTAACACTCCTACTTGGGAACTTACCTGGAAAGGTGAATTAGATAGATTTGTTACAAGCATGTAATGGTTGATTAAAATTTATTAAAGTATTTAATAAACATTAATCAAAATTATTTAACTATCCAAAGTAAATGTTACTTTGGGGCAAATTAAATAAACACTTAGTTAAAAATTAGTACTCGGATTTTCCTAAGTTAAATAACCCTAGGTATAACACTCAATGAGAGGAAAACGGGGTATATGATACTTCATTTTACCTTTTCACGATTCTCACTAAAAGTTCACACTGTGAGATCTATACTTGGCCTCAAGGCACCTTTGCTTGTGTCCCCCTACGGATGGTGTTTGTATAAGTCAATATCAAGGTGAATGGAGAGAGTGTTTATAGTAAGTGGGAGCGGGACGTGTGTCAACATATCCCACAGTCTCTCTCATTAGTTGGTAGTAAAGTTTCATGCTCGGCCTCGAGGCACCTTTGCTTGTGTCCCCCTACGGATGGCATTTGCATGATTCTTTACCTTAAACTCCATAAATGGATAGGATTACTTTAGTTTTTATCCCAATTGGTTTTTTCCTATGGTTAACTCATTGGGACGGAACTCTAGAATCTAAAATGAGATGTTACACTTATAAAAATGTTAAGCGAGTTTAAAAAATTTTGGATCGAACAATGGTGACTAATAGTTATAGTAACAAAGAGCGTTTTGTCTATTGGTTGAAATAGTCTCATTTAAGGGGCACCTGATCAATGAGCTTCAGACTTTTCAGTCATTGATGAAAAGTAAGGAACTAAAGGGAGAGGAAAATGTTGCCTCATCCTCAAAGAAATTATACAGAGAATCCTCCTCTGGAACTAAGTCCGTGTCTTTCTTCTTCTAGCACCAAAAAATGGAAGAAGAAGAAGAAAGGTGGAAAAGGGAAAGCTAACCCACTAGCTGCTGCCCAAAAAGGCAAAAAGACCAAGGCTGCAAAGGGAATTTGTTTCCATTGCAACCACGAGGGACATTGGAAGATGAACTACCCCAAATACTTGGCAGAAAAGAAGAAGCCCAAGCAAGGTAAATATGTTTTACTTGTATTGGAGACCTGTTTAGTGAAAAATGATGATTCAGCCTGGATAATTGATTCAGGCGCCACTAACTATGTTTGTTCTTCATTTCAGGAAATTAGTTCCTTGCGGAAACTGGAAGTTGGGGAGATGATGATATTTGTTAGAACTGGGCACATTATCTCAGCTATAGCAATGGAAGAACTTAGGCTCTGCTTACATAAATCTATATTTTACTAGATAATGTATATGTGGTTTCAGGTTTGAAAAGGAACCTGGTTTTTGTAAAATGTCTTCTTGAAAACATTACTCTCTTAATTTTCAAGTAAAATGTTTATTTACAAGAATGGAGTATTAATTTGTTGTGCTAATCTTGAAGATAATTTGTATATGCTAATACTGTTAGCAACTAAAGCCCTCCTAACACTAAAATATTTAAAACTGCGGTAACTCAAAATAAAAGACTTAAAATTTCTACTAAAGAAAATGCCCTTCTTTGGCACCTCAGATTAAAACACATCAATCTCAACACGATTGAGAGATTGGTCAAGAATGAATTCTAAGCGAGTTAGAAGAAAATTCTTTACCAGTGTGTGAGTCATGCCTTGAAGGCAAAATGACTAAAAGATCTTTTGCTGGAAAAGATCATAAGGCCAAATAACCTTTAGAGCTTGTACATTCAGACTTTTGTGGTCCGATGAATGTTAAAGCAAGAGGAGGATTTGAATATTTCATCACTTTTATTGATGATTATTCAAGGTATGAGTATGTTGATTTAATGCAACAACAGTCTAAAGCTTTTGAAAAGTTCAAAGAGTTTAAGACTGAAGTTGAAAATACCTTAAATAAAACGATTAAAACATTTTGATCTGATCGAGGTGAAGAGTTTTTGGATCTTAAATTCTAGAACTATTTGATAGAATATGGAATTGTATCCCAACTCTCAGCACTTGATACACCTCAGCAGAATGGTGTATCAGAAAAAAGAAATCAAACACTATTGGACATGGTTCGGTCTATGATGAGTTATGCTTCCTTGTCGGACTCGTTTTGGGGTTATGTAGTACAGACTACAACATATATTTTGAACTGTGTTCTACCCAAGAGTGTTACCATAACACCTTTGAAATTATGGAATGGTCGTAAAGGTAGTTTACGCCATGTCAGGATCTTGGGTTTCCCAACACATGTGCTTGAGGCAAATCCTAAGAAACTGAAACCTCGTTCAAATTTATGCCTATTTGTAGGCTACCATAAAGGAACGGAAGATGGTTACTTTTACGATCCTAAAGAAATAAAGTGTTTGTATCGACAAATGCTATTTTTCTAGAGGAAGACCACATTAGGGAGCATAATCCCTGTAGTATGATTGTGTTGAATGAATTTTTCGAGGAAACTGTTGAATCTTTAACAAGAGTTGTTGAAGAACCCAACACCTCAACAAGAGTTGTTGAAGTTGGTTCATCTAGTAGGTTATGTCAACCTCAAGTATTGAGGGAACCTCAACATAGTGGGAGGGTTGTGAACCCACCTGTCCGTTACATGGTTTTAACAGAAATCCTAGCTATGGTAGCTGACAGAGATGTTGAGGATCCATTGTCTTACAAGACGGCAATGAAGGATGTTCAAAAAGATGAAAGGATCAAAGCTATGGATCTCGAAATGGAGTCTATGTACTTTAATTCTATTGAGGATCTTGTAGATCAACCTGATGGGATAAAACCTATAGGTTGCAAATGGATATATAAGAGAAAACATGGTACTGATGAGAATGTGCAAACCTTCAAGGCTAGACTTGTGGCAAAGGGTTATACCCAAGTTGAAGGAGTTGATTATGAGGAGACTTTCTCACCTGTTACCATGTTGAAGTCTATCCGGATCCTCTTGTCCATTGCCTCATATTATAACTATGAGATTTGAAAAATGGACGTCAAGACTATTTTTCTGAATGGTAATCTTGAAGAGACCATTTATATGGAGCAGCTTAAGGGATTCATAACCCAAGGTTAAGAGCAAAAAGTTTGCAGGCTTAATCGGTCAATATATGGATTGAAGAAAGCTTTTTAATCTTGGAATATAAGATTTGATATTATGATCAAATCTTATATTCCAATATCGAAAAACTTTCTTCAATCCATAGATTGACCGATTAAGCCTGCATACTACGATCAAATCTCATGGCTTTGATCAAAATGTTGATGAGCCTTGTGTATATAAGAGAATCATCAACAATTTAGTTGCTTTTCTAGTATTGTATGTAAATGATATCCTACTCATTGAGAATGATGTAGGACTACTAACTGAAATTAAGAATTGGCTAGCGACCCAATTCCAAATGAAAGATTTGGGAGAGGCGCAATTTGTTCTTGGCATTCAGATCTTTAGAGATCGAAAGAATAAAACGCTAACCCTGTCTCAGGCATCGTATATTGACAAAATTCTTGTCAAGTTTTTTATACAGAACTCCAAGAAAGGTTTACTACCTTTCAGGTATGAAGTTATATTTTCTAAGGAACTGTGTCCTAAGACATTTTAAGAAGTTGAGGAAATAAGATGGATCCCTTATGTATCGATTGTTGGCAGCCTGATGTGTGCGATATTATGTACTAGACTTGATTTCTGCTATGCGGTAGGATAATTAATAGATATCAGCCTAATCCAAGATATGAATATTGGACCGTTGTTAAGAACATCCTCAAGTATCTACGGAGAACGAGGGACTATATGCTCGTGTATGGTTCTAAGGATTTGATCTTTACAGGATACATAAACTCTGATTTTCAAACCGATATGGATTCTAGGAAATCCACATCAGGATCAGTGTTCATTCTTAACAGAGGGGCAGTAGTCTAGAGGAGCACCAAGCAGGGGTGCACTGTTGACTCCACCATGGAGGCTGAGTACGTAGCAGCTTGTGAAGCTGAAAAAGAAGTTGTGTGGCTTAGGAAATTCCTGACTGATCTGGAAGTGGTTCCAACATGTCAAATTCCATCAGCCTTTATTGTGATAATAGTGGTGTTGTGGCTAATTTCCGAGAGCCTCGGAGTCACAAGTATGGGAAGCATATAGAATGGAAGTATCATCTCACCCGAGAGATTGTGCATTGAGGGGACGTGATCGTCACACAAATAGATTTAGAACACAATGTTGCTGATCCATTTACAAAGGCTCTCACAACTAAGGTGTTTGAGGTCATTTGCAGAGTATGGGTATATGGGACAGGCCCCATTTAGTTTAGGGCAAGTGAGAGATTTTGTATTAGACGCGTTTTATGCCCTAGTTTATTGATTTGTGTACTTATATATTAGTGTAACTTGTATATTGTACACACCACTAGCTTTAGAACAGGTGGAAGATTGTTGGGGTTGATGCCCTAAATCTCATAGGATCATGTAGTTTATGATTGTATTGTAAAAATATTTTAACTTTTTAATAAAATATGAGATGTTTTATTTGACATTTAGTAGCATTAACCCACAAATCAATAAACTAACATTCAAGGTTATCATCTGTAGCTTAAACATGTATGTAAAGACATACAGGTGGATCATGTTTAAGTGATAACCTAAATGGTCTCTAGTAGATGGACAAGGCTGGATACCTTATCCTGGTGACACTACGAGTACGAACACACCCTCTCCTAGCCTGAGAGGGGTTTAGTCATAGTTGGACTATGACTTATTGTTCATTAGAGGGATCAGTGGTACTTAAGGAGTTAGATGTAACTATAGGAACAAAACGGTAATTTTGACCTAACTGAACTTACGAGCAATTCGTGAAGGGTCATCACGTTGTTGACTAGTTACATCCAATGAACACAAAAATATATATATAGTTGAAGAGTGCAACTATCAGTCTTTAGTGGAATGTCCGACAGTTAATGGATGTTGAATAACATAATTAAATGAGTTAAATGAGTTATATATATATATATATTAAAATTAATTTATTTTAATTTTTGAATTTTGTTTAGAGAGGGAAATAACTTCCCCCTATTCTTTCTCAACTCACGTAATGTGAGTGGGTGGTTGGGAGGTTTTTTCATCTTCCTCTTCGCTTTGACAGAGAAGAGGTGACACTAAAAAATTCTATGGAATTTTTTTTCCCAATCTCTCTTAAACTCTCTTATCTCATCTTTCCCTCTCTCAAAATTCGAAAAGTCCACGAACTCTTTGGATTCTCATCCCAAAGAATATAGAGGAAACCAATTGGTGGTGGTCATCTTGATTGTTCGTGATTTTTTGGAGGAGTTTGAAGAAAATGTTATTCAAAGGTAAGGATTTCATAATTCCTTTGTTCTCAATTTTAATTTTAAAAAGCATGTTGTAAAATTCTTGTTGCATATATATATATTATTCTATAAAACTTAGTTTCTGTGGAAACTAAAGATTTGGACGATCCCCTTCTGCTGTGTTCATAAACTATTATAAAAAAGAATAAGTAGTAAGTGACAATAACACTACAATGAGTAGATGTCGTCCGGCCAGTGAATGAATATTATCTGAAATGCATGAGGAAATCCTGGTAGGTTGTACTTGACAATGCAGTTCTTATTGTACCTGAACCTTTTTTTTTGTAGTTCTCTGCCTTACCACTCAATCCTCTTGTAGTCTAGGTAACGTCCTCTCCCATAACACGTTTCCCCAATCCATGGAATTGAAGTAATCCAAATCCTCCAAATCAATTAATAAGGTCTTGTCGATATTAGCCCTCGTCTTCTCCCTTCCCATCATACTCAATTTAGTATAATAGACCAATGTCATCTTCACAACATCCATATCGTTCTCAAACTCCATCCCCTTGTATACTGTCTTTAAGGTACCAATGTGAATGTCCCCTGCAAAAATCATTCTTGAAGTACCTACTACGCAGTGATCCAACTGCTTCACCCTTCCTCACAACTGTTGAATTAGGTGACCACCACAATCTAGTCACCAATAGAAAGTCTTCTTTGGTGAATGCTACAACTATACCATTCAAATCGAATGTCATTGCATCCTTCCTATCGTCTTTAACTTCCCTCAATCGAATGTAATGGACCAATGACCTGTTGAAGATAATGTCCATGTCCACGAATCTAATGGACTGTTGAAGATAATGTTCATGTCCACGAATCGCCCAAATACCGTCTTCCTGAAGAGGGCAAGCTGAGTGGGAGTAAGCTTTTCTTTCACTCACTTGTCAGTCATCCCAATGTAAGAGGATAGGCTAGTCGCTTGGCCTGAGAAACGATTCTGGGGAGGAATCTTGAATTGTCTAGCCATACTGCACAGAATAACAAAAAACATGGGCAAGTAAGAATTTTGTTCAATACTCGATACACGATGCACGATATAAGATACCCAATACTCGATACTCGAGCTCGATACCCGATACTCGATTTCTCGATACCCGATACATGCTACATGGTATCCCTTACTCACTACATTACATGTGACTAGATGGTTGATTATCGAGCATTTGGTTTGATTTTTTACCTTCATGCATAATCCTACTCAAACCCTAAATTCTAGACATTATGAAATAACAAAAATACGAAAACTGAAACAAAACAAACTCGTGGTCCAGCTAAACATGCAAGATATGAAAATAGAAATGAAAACTTTATTGGTTGAGTATGAGTAACATGCAAGTGCATATCGAGGAACATGATGCCAAAATATAACAAAGAACAAATGAATGATGAAAAAATACAAACGAGGAGAAGAATGTTACTTGATGCAGAGATAATCGAGTTTCGAGTGTAGAGGTGTTGTCGTCAAAGGATATACAATCGAAAGAACAAAAAGAATAGACTGAGCTAACACGAAAGTGTTGAAATAATGGACTTCAAACGCCTTTAAACGGGTTAGGAATGCAAAATAATCGAGTATCGAGTATAACGTGGATATGATCGAGCATACACATGTGATTGCAGCCGTATCGAGTGACCATGCATTGAGGAACGAGTGACGAGCCATCGATGATCAAGTAACTTCGTATTAGCAAGGCAGGATGCATCTCAAGGACGAATCGATAAAATAACATGCTTATGACGTAAGCAGAATGTCACTTTCTATTATTTTCCCAAGTAGTCATTTTTCTTTTGGGCATTCTAAGCAAGGCCATCCATAAAAAAAAAATCAAACTCAAAGTCAGAAAGTAAAGCTTGGAAGCATAATATTTAAGGGAAAAAATTATCAAGTTCGCTTAAATAACACAAGATCCTTATTGGTTTAGGGTTGGCTAAACCTCTCAAGAATTCAAGGAAGTCATATAAGGAGGAGGCACAATACAAGGATTGGAGGATCTTGGACATCTCAATTTAAAATAAAATAAAACAAAGAAAAACAAAGTGCCAAATCTTGGGTGATACTGAATGCAATGTATGTGGGTGATTTTAAAATTGCTAAAATTATTTTTGTCATGTTCGAAACACATTTATATTCACGCAAAATTAATTTTCTATTTAATTTGTGTTTGAATGCATTTATCATATCATCAAGATTAGTTTTAAATTATTAAAAGCATGTTTTAGAATGATTTTAAAAATGTCAAAAATGATATTAACCATTTTAGAATCACTTCCAAACATGTCAGTCATGGTTAGGCAAAAAGGAGTTTGTGAAAGCAAGCAGGAAGAAACGTCAGGGCAGTCTTGCTTCACGTGAAGGCTGCTGGTATGGGGGTAGGGTACGATACTAAAGGTCCTCGGACTGCTAATGCTAATGCTTTCTTTTTAGGTGCATAATCTAAGAGACCAATCCCCAAGGGAGGACAAGGGAGTAGCTCTACTCCTGCTATCTAGCTTTGAACTCGGAAGTAGTATCTCAAGTTTGCTATCCATTTCCCTGGCATCCATCCCGAGAGCGAAGCTATGCTGAAAAAGATTTCAAATTGATATGAGTCTTCTATGTTCTCACCCTCCCTGTTCCCCAGCAACTTCAAGGCAACCAAAGGGGGCGTAGAGGGTGATGGAACAACGTCCAAGCTGTGATAACTCAGCAGCATCAACATGCTTCTCAGCAAAGAAAGACTGTTTCTAGCAAGCAATAACATTTGTTTTCGTGATTAACAATAGAACATCCAGGAAAATATTTCGCCAGATTGATGGAATCACTGGAAAATCAGAAAAAGCAATTTGTGTAATACTACAAATGCAACAAGCAAAAATAAGGCATTCAGTTGTTTGATACAAGTTCAGATAACATATAATTACAATACTTCAGAACAAATCAATTTCACAAAAACTGAAACATACACTCAAGTATTCCTACTTGGTGGCCTGTGCAATTATATTACTTATTGAACTAGCTTGCTCCTTTGCAGTCTCCACCAACGAATCCTACAATGGAATATCAATTGCTGTATCAGCTAAATTGAAATCATAACGAAGGTATTGCAAAGATAAAGGAGAGAGTACCTGTGCAGCTATCAATCTTGCTACTGTTTTCTTGCTTGATTCTTGGAGTTCGCCAGCAATTAGAAGCTCATCCAATATATAATAGGCCTTCAATGTTAAAAATAATAATAATAAATAAATAAACAACGTGTCCAAAGTTTCGGAGGCAAGTAATTCAGAGGCAATGAAATGCATATTAAAGAGAAGGTGGACATTTAATATAAGCAAGTAAATAATACCTTGTGAAAGTTGAAGATCAAATCCAACTCACAGACCTACAGACATAAATGGAAGATCATAAAAATGCAGAAAAGAAATGTCAGTTTAGATTGTTAACTAAAGAGGGTGCAAGAAGAATAGTCTCAAACAACTTGGAACTAAAATCGAATTCACTTACACTGCCGAAGTAACGGTCCAAAATCTCAACATAATGATGAATAATTTCAAGGATCTCTAATTCATTGTCATCCTGATCAATGCACATGCAAAAGTAAAGACTAGCATATCTGCATTCCAAGTCCAGTAGTATCATCATTCATCACATTTAGAACGGGCAACGTGGACAAAATAAAAATTTGGGTTGCAGAACACATTAATAAACCATGAAGTACCTTTTATAGACGGCTTTGAGTCCCCTCCATTCCACAAAGTTACAAAGCTTAGGGCCCCGATTTAGAATCATTCCACTAAGCTCACGGATAACCTTTTTAAAGAACATGAGCAGACACAAGCATATGCCATAATGTGGTAAGTCCAACAATAAATCTAAGTCTTATTAAAGAAAATACACTTTGAGATATGTGGAAAGCCTACAAGCTTTTGCAAATATTCTTATTGATTGGAAATTCAATGAAGCTATTAGCATTAAATTACATAATGAGGCAAATAGCTGACCTACCTTAGATCTCTCCTTCTGAGAATAAGGAGAATACCATTTTGTCAACCTTACTTTTCCTTGTCTACTTATAAGAAGCACAAAGTGAATCTGGAAGTTTACACCAACATCAGTTAGAACACCATGCAAGATATAGATTAGGCCGTCTTTGCTTTTTTGGGGAACCAAAAAGTTGAAGATATGAACACTGAACTTAAGTTGCACCAGCACAGAGGAGAACGATTGTTTTATGAGAAACCAAGCTTTTATGGAAGAAAAAAGAGAGCATGCAACAGGAAAAGCTAAAGAGCATACAAAAAACACCCAAAACCAAAGATGCCAAACACTTAAACCCTACAAAAAGGGGCTCCAGTCCAAAATTGTAAGAACTTACGGGTAATTAGCAAAAGTCTTGAGAAGAGAGCAAGAATAAGATTCAGGAATTTATGTCTGAAACACATTCACAAGCTTGAGAACAAAAGAAATGAAATAAATCGCCACTCCTCCAGTCTAGACATGGACAACAGAACACATATCTCCACAATGGTATGATATTGTCTACTTTAGGCATAAACCCTTATGTCTACTTTGTAATAAACCTTCTGGTTTTGTTTTAAGAACCACTCTAAAAGGTGCAAATATCAATGGAGATAATTATTATTACTTATATATCCATGATCATTTCCTTCCGTAACCAATATGGAACTTTGTTTGAACCTAACATTATTAGCTCAATAGAGAAGAAATAGCTCTGCCCAAGGGAGGCACAACCAAATGAGGGAGTTAGAACAGACCACGATTACAATCCCAAACCACCTAGCAAGACTAAATCCAAATCCCAAGATAAAAGAACTATTCCTGAAATTCCAGATGCTATGCAGCGACATAAACGAATGAACACGACAAATCAAACAACAAATAGAAACGAAAGTTGGGTAATTCGGATGTCAGCTAAGCAAAGATCTGAATCTTTACAACAACAAAACCACTCCAAATCAACTTAAGATCGAAACAACAATACAGAAGCAAAATAAAGAACCAATTAAACCATGCCATAAAGAAAGAGCAAACCAGATCCACGATGAGGAAGACTTAAACGCATTGAACAACGTGATTTCACCCTTGAAACAAACAAAATCCAGAAATAAATCAAAACAATGAAATCACTTACCATTTTCCTGTGAACTTTCAAAAATAAAAAATCTCAAATCCAAAATCCTCAACAAGAATTCGATCTCTCCGATCAGAGTACAGTTTCTTCTCCTCCGTCGTTCTGCTGTAGAATATAATTTCTTCAGAATTCCTACCCGCCAAAGACATCGGGCTCGAAATGGGCCCAGTTCAATTAGGCCCATTTAATTCGACTGGGCCTACAAATCGGCCTTTGGGCTTTTCGTACAAAAAAATTTAAAAGCCCAATCTCAAAGCTTTTTGGATCTAATTAATCCGTTTTACCGGGGAATCAATCGTTGACGATTAAAATTGTCTAGTCGTTGACTTTTTTATATAAAAAAAAAAACGTTGACCTTTTTCTCGTACGTGAGCGCGTGGGATTAAATTATTAAGGGAAAAGATAAAGTAGTTTCCTAACGGGCCATTAGCATCCATCTAGACTTTATTATAGTTTAAGATGTCAGATTTCAAACCCATTTTTAGAATGTTAAACAAACAATTGTGCATTAACCATTTTTAAATGTAATTTTAATAGTGCATTTAGATTGATTTACAGAAAATTTTCACAGATCGAAAAAATATCAAATTATTTATAAAAATAATAAAAAAGATATTGATAGACAATAGTAGATTTTTATCAACTTCTATCACATAATATTAATGATAGACTTCTATCAGTTTCTATATCAAAGTAGATTAAATGTTGCTAGTTTGTGTAAATAGTTTCCATTATTTTTATATTTTTGCAAATCCCCCTTGATTCACTTATAATAATTTAAAATTTAACTGTAACATTCATAAGTTCCAAATGATATTTTTCGAACAATATTTGAAGGAGAGTGTAAATTAATACATTTATGAAAGTTTAGAATTTAAAGTGATACAATCATTAATTCAAATTTTAATTGATACGAGTCCTAAAACTTAAAGGTATAAATTAGGGAAATTTTCAAATAAATAAAAATAAGCCAACTTATTTATAAATATTGTAAAATGTCGCGGTCCATGAAACACCATGATAGATTTTAATCACTAAGGGTGTGTTTGGTGTGTGATAAAAGTAGAGAGTTGAGTTGTGTTGGTAATTATTATCTGGAGAGTTAAATTATCTAGGAAGTTAAATTGACTGTGTTTGTTTGTAGAGTTGAGTTGATAATTATTGTCTGTGTTTGTTATGAGTTGGGGATCTGATGCAGTTTTTTTGTATTATATATTGAATCTTACTAACTTAACTTTATTATTTCACATATCATATAGTTTATTTTTATATAATATGGATAGTATATTTGGAATTGAAATTGTACATAGGATAATTACTTTTCATTTGATTATGATGGTGAGAATGTGATGTAGTATAGTAACATTTTTCATTTCCAAAAAAAATTCACAAAATATATGTTATTTTCGATACTTATAATATCCGTGTCATAATATAAACACAAAAATTACATGTCATGACATATGCAAAAAAAAAAAAAAAAAAAAATAGATCTGGGTCCAAACGGCAAAGATGAGGGAAGATAGAAAGAAATGAAAATAGAATCTAAAGGTTTGACGATAAAAAAAAAAAAAAAAAAAAAAAAAAAAAAAAAATCAGATCTGGATCCAACTGGCAAAGAGTGAAGAGAGAAAGAAATTAAAGTATATTGATTTTTAGGGTTAGTTTTGAGGGGATAAAAAAGAGGAGTTTTGAGTGGATAAAAAATGGTTTTAATAACCCATAGGTTTTCTTTATGGGCTTATATCCATTTATCAAACACCTCCTAAGTGATAGAAGTCTACTGCAGTTTATCCATTGATAGAAGTGACATTCCGCTATATTATTTTTCAATAGTTTTACTACTTAAAATAATTACCTTATACATTGATATTTTTCCCAAAAATTTATTTTCGATTTTGTTTTCTATTTATTTACTATTATATGATAATGGTTTGCTTTTGATTGAACTTGATTACTTGGAATTGCTTGATAGTTGTTCTGCTATTCTAATGAAATTATTCTAATGATTATATAAGATGGTCAATTCATAAAATAAACTATTAGGTCAAACATGTTAGGATTAGGACTAAATTTTTGTGCTAAAAATCATTTTTAAACAATTCTATAGCCCACCCAAATAATCCTTAATTCTTTATTTGTTTTATTGGCTTAATTTTTTTAAATGGTTGCTTTAAAAGATGTCTAAGCAAATTAAAAACCTTAAAAGGGTAACCCATTTTAATACATGAAAACTCCCTTTTAACTATAAAAAAGGCCAAATGAAAAAAAAAGCTTTTGAAAAGAAAATAAATAAATAAACAAACACAAAGGCTGACAAAACAACCCATTTAAAAAAGAATGACAAATATATATACTTTTTTAAGTGTAACAAGATGTTATCGATTTTTGACTTCTGAATTAATATTAGATTGACAAGACGACTTGATCGTTCAAGACAACAATTCAATAGTGACATTTAACGATCTATATTATCCATACGAATTAAGTTGTACTAATTGAACTATCTTGGAAACAATGGACCGCACTCAGATTCCTAAAAGATTTACAATGCTTGAAAGAGGAAGGATCTGCAAAGAGGGCAGGTAAAGTGGTTTCTTTGTAGCCAATTCTCAATACATTCTAGATGGAAAACATGGCTGCAATTATGCAGCTGGCTCACCAAATCTTCTCTGGTGAACTCCGCCAAGCAAACGGAGCAAATCTCCTCCTCCGATCCGCCACCGCGCTGCAGTTCTTTGAACCTATAAACCAGAAGTTTTACCTCACACGCTGTCTCAAGCGTCTGACACATCCTGCCCGATAGAATGCCGAACATGCTCACGATGGCTGCCTTCAGTTGAAGCAGAGGGATCAACAAACAAGTTAAGAAGACAATGGTGGCCATGGACATTGAACCTCTACATGCCAAGCCTATCATTCTGCCAAAAATAAATAAATAAACTCAAGACCAGCAGCTGCTGCTTCTTTTTCTTCTCTGTTGGTTTCTTTCTGTAACCATGGAAGAACAAGAGGCATTTATATAGTAGGAACTTGGCTTACCATAATCAGGTGGGTTGACTTCAGGCCTTGACTTTTGGAGGAATATAACCAACCAAGGATATTTGACTCATAATATATTATAGATTATGATTTTGGGAAAGGGAAGCTTAATTGTATATTGTAACGATGAGAATCTATAAAATATTGATCCATATAATACTGACCAATCTTGTTGCACCCAACAACTGAACTCTGCTAATAAATCCTCCTGCTTGTAAGGGTTCTTCACTAAAACCAACCAAATCAAACCGAATGACAAGATCTAACTGAACCAAACCAAAAATTCAGTTTTTTACTGAAATATCGGTTTGGGTTGGTTTAAGATTATAAGGAAAGTCGAAGTTTTTGGTTCGTTTTTGGATTTGAAAACCAAACCAACTGTTTATATAATATATAGATCCAAAAATTGAAAATCGAACCCAACTGAACCATATATCTAAAATTGAATATATGCCGTTCAATTCGGTTCAGCAAAATCGAATTAAACTGTGACCAGCTTGTGCAAAGAAAAGAGTTTATTATTTGTGAAGTTAAGTGTGCAGTGATGTAAATGGTTGCTTTTATGCACTTGAATTTATGTAGTTAGCGATTAATAACTAAAATGGGAAAACATCCACACGAAGCATGAACTTGAACCTTAAAATTTTGCTAACTGCAAGTATAGATCAATTGGTTAAACACAAATTATCGATTAAAAAGTAAAAGGTTCAAATCTCTACTCTCACCTAACCCACATGTTATCGAACTTCATCTAAAAAATAAAAAAAAAAAAATAATAAATAAACCCCTCAAAATTTGTGAAACGAAGATTTCATAAAATCCATTGGGTTTCTTTATTAATATTTTAGTGTGTTAGAACCATGATTCCGGCTGGAAAGGAGGGCCGGCGCCGACCCCACATTGCACTCAATACTTCATAAGTTAGTCAATGCCTCAAGTATCTAAACATCCACATGATGCCAAAATCCAAAATTTTCCATTCATATCTTAATACCACCCTTTCATTTCACTCGTAATAACAATTAACAATAAGAAAACAAGAGAATCCACCTCCCTTCCCAAGTTTTGACTAAACTTGCAGTTCAAGATAGAATAATACCGACCAAATCACCTATGCTCCTGTAAAGAAAATATATATATATCTGATGAGTTGTGCCTTAGCTTTAAAAAAAATGGGTACCTTGCAACGTGGACTTTCTTTCTCATTCTCCTCTCCAGAGCCAGATGGTGTGTCTGTTCCATATTCTTCACTCTTCTCACCTAAATTAAATATAATATAACAGGGAGTAGAGTACAGCCATGAACAGAACTCAACACAAAATCAACAATCAAGGATACTTCATGTTTTTTATTAAATCAACAATTAACTCAAAATTTTAACGGAGGAGTTACGGTAAATTTAATTATACCAACACTTAATACTCCCTTTAATCGTGGGATTAAAACTTTGTAGAAAACCTACAAGTAGAAATCAATATTAATTGGAGAAGAAATGACGTTAAAGAAGTTTGAATACAAGATCTCTTGCTCTTATGTCATGGTAAATCACCAATCAACCTATTAGGTTAAGCTTTTGGGTTAGATTGAAACACTTTGTATGTGTACAGCTCTTTATAATCAAATAAGGGAAGTCAAGCCTGATTGGAAAAAAAAATGTCAATCTCTCTATAGTCATTAGTGGTAGGAAGCAAGGAAATATTCATAACTTTACATAATTGTTGTTAAAAAAAGAATCTAAGAGGTAAATGGCAAATTTAACACATTTTCTGATGTTCAATCTTGCAAAAAATATCCATCATAAACCGTAGCTAATCTCTTCCAGGCCGATTGATCCACAGTCTTTCACAACGGTCGATGAACTTGACTGCACAAGTTTTTGTTCCCCAAACTTGACCTGCTTTTAGAGCTCATTTCAATAGTTGCATTGTTCGCTCTTCAACCAGTATTTTATTCTTCAACACAATCATTACATTCTGGCTACTGAGTTCCAATGTTTTCAACTTGTGGCTTCTTCTCAGTGATATGATTGGTATCTTCACCTACATAATCATACAGATAAACATTTACACTTGGGAGCTGCATAACCTTAGCCATATCCATAATTAACAGAATAAAAATTATGCGCCCTTATTTAATGAAAACTCCGGTTTGATCCATCATAATAATAATAACCAAATACTCTAGAAGTAATAAAGGGTACGAACTCCTACTTCTCAATCCCATAAGAAGCACCTTTGCTCGCAAATATTTAACCATAATAATTGAATTGTGATCCCTCATTGAGCATCCAAGTCAAAATCTTCACAATCAGTTATTCTTCTTGATTGAAATGTAATTAATGATGCAGTGAGAAATACAAACATAATTCTTAGTTTTTCATAACAGTGATGAATATGCTGATGCAGAAAAAAAAATTTGAGTATCATTTAAAGGCAATTTGAACCTTTTCAATCGGGTAAGCTCAAGGTGGTTTTTATCCATGTAAACTTTTACACTTCCAGCTGGTGTTGATAAGAAAAAGAAGATGAAGAGGGAGAAGAAAGAGAGGGACGGGGAACCAGCACCACTAAGTAAGATTTACACATAAGTTATTGTATGTTTATGCCTATGTGAGTGATTTTGGAAGCTTTAAATGTGTGCGCTTATCTTATTGTCCTTGGTTATTAGGTTGGGCTAGCTTTATGTTGAGTGATACTAGAAGTTGTAAACTTGTGCAGTAAGCTTGAGGTGGACCAGAGGAAATCAAAAGTCACCTAGGCAACATTATTTCCAGTGAAGATAACAAAGAGAAACGAGGGTGGGCGGAAGGCGGAAGATTATGACAAAGATGTCTACGTAATTATAAATAATAGTTAAAACCCAAAAGGTCTTTTGGCTTCAAGGACGAAGGTTTTTCGTTAGGAATCATTTTACACAAATGGAGTCCCATCCTCAAGTGGCACTCCCTTTTGTGAGCTTGGTTTCTTGGATGGCTATGTACTCTTTCATTTTTTTCCTCATTGAAAGCCTGATTTTCACCTAAAAAATAGTTAAAACCTAGAAAGCTCCTAAAAGAGTTACATGAACCACCACTTTTACAAATCACAACCATCCTTAAACGCTGATGAAGATATAAAAAATTTAATAAATTTGATTAAACTAAATAAAATATGATAAGTTGTAAAGATTGTAAAGACTAAGGTAGCAAACGATCTATTCTCCTTTTCTTCTTTTCCTTGTTTCGTACCTTTTCAATTTTGTACCCAACAATTCGCACAAGCTTAAGAAGCTATCACACGATTGAAGACAATTTGTTACAGTAAACATAACTTGAATTAGCGAAGGTTACATAAGAGGGAAAGGAAAGAAGACTTACAACTTGTAAACTACGACAACAATCTCAGAAAAATTCCTTTTTATTCTTCTTCCCAAAGACCACTTCCCAGATATGTGGTGAAAATGGAGCTCTTTTATTTAAAAGTTCTCTTAAAGCTTTCTCATTAATCAAGAACCCCTTTTGCTTCAAGGTTTCTACGACACTATGAGCTTCATCCACGCCCTTTTCATTGCATAACTCATCAATTAAGCCAACAAAAGTGTTTAGATTTGGAGAATGCCCAGATTCTAACATCTCAATACAAAAAGCTACAGCATCCTCTAATTTTTTGCATTTGTATAATCCCTGTATCAAGACACCGAAACTGAAGGCATTAGGAGGAATACCATTATTCTGCATTTTCCTGAAAATCCTAATTGCTTCATCAAGCTTCTCCGCCTTGCAAAACCCATCAACGACAGCAGTGTAAATCACAACTTCTGGAATTGTACCCTTTTCACGAATCAAAGCAAATAGCTTCATTGCTTCTTGAATAAGCCCATCTTTACAGAGTCCATCAAGCATAGCGACAGCGTTGGGAATTAGACCAGTCTCCTTCATTTTCCTGAATATCTCATCGGCTTCTGGAGGACGCTGCGGTTGCGACTGCTTCTCCTGCATTGATTCAGATAACCGAGCAGAAGAACTCTCCTCAGTCTTCTCTATACTACTACTCTGATTATCAGTGTTCAGCTTGAATCTTTCAAGAAAGCTAAAATCCTTCTGAGTTAAAGACTCATTCCTTTGCCGCGAAATCGACGCTTCATTTGCGAATCGAGAAGAGGAACCTTCCGAACGTCTATTAAAGCGTTGATTCCGATTATCATCAGGGAAAGGCGCAGATACTTCCTTATTGAAATTGGGAACTCGACGAGCTTCGCGATGATCCGGAGGAGGAGAACGCCGCTGCGGAGGGCTGGTTCTTGGCTCGGACTTTGAGAAGGCCCAATCGTCATCGATGGAATTGGAGGCAAAACAGCGAGATTGCGCCGGCGAGAGTGAGAAATTCGGCATTCGCAATGAATCGTGGAGCAGAGGAAAATCTCTTTCCCATTTCCGAATTGTTGAAGACAAAATCTTCCAAACTCGAAGACGAGATTGAAATTGAAACGCCATAAGAATCTTGAGCCAAGAAATTATGAAGAGATTGCTATAAGACGAAAAATGATGGAAGACGATGAAAGGTGATATGGGAGTTAGGGTTTTAGAGGGGACATTTTGGGAAAATTCCACAAAATGACCTGAAACCCAAAGACTTTTCTATCAATGACCTCTTTCTAAAAACTTTTCTAGTACTAACCTTTTTCCCATGCAAAAATTTAAAATTACCCCTAGTTTTTAAAAAATCTCTCTCTCCCTCCATTTCGTTTATTTCTTGATAGTTGAGAGAATATGAAGCGAGCATTTAGATATTACCGAGCGATCAGATAGAGATTACTAAGCGATTGTATAGAGAATACTACGCGATCATTTAGCTAACTGTTACGTGATCGTTTAGACATCTGTTATGCGATCGTTTAGTTAACTGTTACGCGATCGTCTAGATATCCATTATACGATTGTTTGGCTAACTGTTACGCGATTGTTTAGTCTTCGTTATACGATCATTTAGATATCTATTATGCAATTATTTAGATATCTGTTAAGTAATCATTTAGTTTTTGTTATACGATCGTTTGGTTGACTATTACGCGATCGTGTAGATATATGTTTATGCCATCGTTTAGTTTTTATTACGCAATCGTTTAGATATCTGTTATGCGATCGTTTAGTTTTTGTTATACGATCGTTTAGGTTTTGTTATGCGATCGTTTAGATTTTGTTATGGGATCGTTTAGTTTTTGTTATGCGATCGTTTAGATAAATTTGTGCTAAATTTGTATAATACAATTGGTGTTGTATATTTATCTAAGCAAATAAATATCTAAATGATCGTTTAGATAAATTTGTGTTAAAATTACATATTGTACAATATAATTGGTGCTAAAATTACATATTGTATAGTATAAATTTGTACAGTATAATTGGTATTGTACAGAAAAAACGAAGCGAAAATTACATACTGTTTAGTCTAGATGGGCCAGTGTCAGATGTTACCAATGTTTGTCTGCACGTTTTCTTGTTATGTCCTCTCTGACTACATCGTGTACACCTGTGTATTTGTCGTGGATCCTCTCCAATTGAAGGTATCCTGACGGTTTAACGTCGACCTACACTTGCTACCTTTTTCGATGGTAGAATTGGTTCAAAATCTCCAACATCTCCAACCCATTCTTGACTGTGTTCGACTGGGAAGATTCTCGAGGCAATTAAACTCTATACATGTACATATCCATGAACGAAGATCAACCAACCCCACCAAATATCCGTCGTCCACATTAATTATATGCATATCTATCGAAGAAACGCGATATGTTCTAGACATCAATTCTGATTCCTTAAGAATACTCATTGTGTAATCAGTTACAATTTTTATGCATGCCATTGCATGTGTACGTTGGATATAGAACCAACCTTATAGCCACTCGCGGATATGCTCTAATGCTTTGTGATTGGTAGTTCTCGGACATCTTTCAACACTCCATTGAGGAATTCTACTATATTTATCATCATATTGTCATACCTACAATGGACTTGATAAACCCTTGCCCATCGTTGTAATCCAACCTCCTCAAGATAGACCGTCACACCAAGATATTGATAGAACTCAGCCCAATACATCTAAAAGTCAGACATTCTATAAGCTTTCACTGCTAGGTAAAAGTGTGGGATTATGTCTTTATTCTTGAATTTGTTCACCAAATTGTTGCGAATATAGTATATACACAATGCATGAAATGCATCAGGGAATATCTTTGCAACAACCTTTGCATTGAGATGTGACGATATGATATAATCACTAGATTGGGAACGTCTCCTATCGAAGCCTTCAAATGAGTCATGAACCAAGTCCGTGATGCATCATTCTCACCATCTACAATACTGAAGGCGATAGGATATATGTTGTTATTTCCATCAATACACATTGTTATTAACAACATACCTTTGTATTTCTCATGCAAATGTGTCCCATCAACAATGATTACTGGGCGGATGCAGTTTAGAAAACCTCTGATACACAGACCAAGTGCCATGAAGATGAACTTAAAGTATTGTCCGTCCTCTACTTCAACCTCAAATATGGTACCTCGATTTGCAAGCTTAAGTGCCTCACCATATGCCCTAACAATAGCATATGATCCATCTAGTGACCCTCGTGCATACACCAACCCGTACTCTCTAGCGCGATAAGCCCGTCCGTAGGTAATGTTCACTCTATAATCGCGTCGGACGTCCTCAATTATATCCCTTGGACGGTAGGTTCGACCAACTTGTTCGTATTTGGACTTGATTATGTGTCCAATAACCCAACTTTTTGCTTGTCGATGATTACCAGTTTTCATTTCAAGAGAATATGTATGTTCCTTGGGATATTTCGTCACTTTGAATGAATCACTTTCTTTCATTTTTCCTCCACTTGCATTCCTCCATCGAACACTGGATAGTTAGTAAGCTCTTTTTTGACTTTTTTATACGATAGTCAAAGTTCTTTCTTATTGCAAGCATCGATAATTTAACTGACAAGTCATATTTCGAAAAAAAAAATTGACCGACCTTTATATCCTCGTCATTCAGACAGTCATGAAGTATTGTGATGAGGTTGTCATATGATGGGCCTCTGATGGTCTGGGTATATCAACAAATGGTTCGGTTGGAACGGTGGAATGCATTAAAACCGAAGGCATCACAATTGGTGAAACGGGAGTAGGTGGGGTTGGAACATGGATGTTAGATGTTGGAGAAATTTGTAGACCTGAAGATTGTCCATATCCATGTTCAGTATTGAATTATGAAGTACATTTGGGTTCACGTTCCGACCAAACTAAACCAAGCTTCACTTCGGTCATCCCCCAAGTTACATGGTTTAATATGATCATCAAGTGAAGACATGATATGAATTGGATTGGGTTGATCGGTTGGATTACAATGCTGGTACATATTGTCCATGTGTACTCCATGATTTTCACAAGGTGTAACTAATACAAATAACAGCATTCGAGATGCCTCACTGCCTTCTAAAAAGAAGCTAAGATCTTCATCGTCGATTATGTCAATTGGAGGAGTCGGGACCAATAGATTGTAGCAAAATTTGATGTGTATATCAAACATATCTAGATCGATATTCAGTCGTTGGTGCATCATACTCACTAATTCACCTACTGTTATATCATTTCTGACTTTTAGAACTTTCATATGATTGCTAACAATATTTCTTCTGGACTCATTCCAATCCCCACCAAATCGTACAAAGATACGAAGTAGCGTCATTGATCTACAATGGGATAAACAAATCATTGATAAGTGAACGATTGTTTATACATTATTATGCGATCGTGTATAAATTACTATGCGATAGTGTATAAATTACTACACAATTGTTTATAATTTACTATGCGATTGTGTATAAACTACTACACGATCGTGTAGTAAACGATTGCATAGTAATGTATAAACAATCACATAGTAATGTATAAACGATCGCATAATAATATATAAACGATCGCATAGTAATGTATAAACGATCGTATTGTATAAATTACTACACAATCATTTATAATTTACTATGCGATCATGTATAAATTACTATGCGATCATGATAAAATACTATGCGATCGTGTATAAATTACTAGACGATCGTGTAGTAAACGATTGCATAGTAATGTATAAACGATCGCATAGTAATGTACAAACGATCGCATAGTAATGTATGATCATATTGTAATTTAATGTTAAACGACATTTATATTGTAATTAACAATTGTGTATATATTACTACATGATCGTTTATAATTTACTAAACGATCGTGTATAAATTACTATATGATCGTTTATAATTTACTATACGATCATATTATATTTTTGAACGATCGTATAATAATTTATACACGATCACATAGTAAACGATTGCATAGTAATGTATAAACGATTGCATAGCAATGTACAAACGACCACATAGGAATGTATAAACGATCACATAGTAATGTATAAACGATCATCCAGTAATTTAATGCTAAACGACACTTATTATGAAAGCGATCTAAGAGAAGAAATCGTACATTGAATGAAGGGCTGAAGAAACCGTTGAAGGAAGAAGAAATGTGGACTGAATCTGACGATGAAAGCGATCAACGAAAATGTTAGGCTGAAACTTTGAGAGAAAGCTACGAGAGAATAATGAGGGAATTTCATGGGGAGTTTAATGACAGAAAGTGAATAATGAGAGTGACTTTTCATTCTCTTCAATGCTATTGGAAGAATATTAGTTGGGAATAAATGTTTTGGTGGAATATTGGTGGTGTATTAAATGCACATTAAATGAAGGGCTGAAGAAATCGTTGAAGGAAGAAGAAATGTAGTGCGGTCTGAAGGCTTTTTAAAACTGGGGGTAATTTTGGAATTTCGCATGGGTAAAAGATCAGTGGTAGAAAAATTTTTAGGAAGAGGTCATTGGTAGAAATTTTTTTTGGGTTTTGGGTCATTTTGTGAAATTTTCCGATAACAAAATTCCATCAAAACATTTATTGATTAAATTACACTAGTTTCAAGGGAAATAAAAAAAATAATAAATAAAAGTTAATGATTAAATTACAAATTGAGTCCCAAGTGACTATTCAGTGAAAAATCGTACAAAAATATAAATATTGAATTCATAAAAGTATTAATTTCTCTTTTTTAATTAAACTTATAAATTGATATAAGTTAATTAAAAAAAAATCTCAACAATAAATTAGTTGAGCTACCTTTATTAGGAGTATAATTAAATATCGTTAATGTATTCTTCCTACTCCTTCAAATGTCATATTAATAATGGACCATGAAATGATGCATTTATAATTTTCAAATAACACCTTAATTATTGAAAGTCCTATTTCGCTTATAAAAATTTAAGAGTTATAATGATAAAATTACAAGTCTGACACAATGTTTATCTAAATAAAATATAATAGAAGATTTAAATAGATAAAAATTTAAAATTTAAATGAATATAATTATTAATTTATAGCTTAAATTAATAAAAGACAAATGGTATAAAAATGATTGTCCCCTACTATGGTTGCAACTTGCAAGAAAATTGCCTTGTTTGTAGAAAATCATAATTCATCAAATATGTTTTAGCAGAAACTTGAATCCTGTTTTTAAAACTATTTTCAAAATTTGTGATCTAAAGCGTGTAATTTTTTAAAACAACATTTAGAAATACGATACAACATGTTATAAATTCAATTAATTTTTTTTTTAAAAAAATATGTGTATTAAGTAATATATTATAAATTATATAATATTACAGAATTATAATTATATACATTTTTCTAAATATAAATCATATTCATATCGTTTTTGTTTTCAAATTCTCTGCCAAACAGATCTAAAAAATGTTACTTTCAAATTCACACTTATCATAAAATTCAAAAACAACTTTAAAAAATGAAATTCGAATGTCTGTCAAATATTTATGATAAATTCAATAAGGCCACGTTTATCATGTCGTAATAAAAAGTGGTGTAATGATTTGAATCGCAAACGTAATTCGATTGTTTTTTATATCGTTGACTTAGAATTATAAAGGAAAATTATTTTAAATGACAAAACTGCTGAAAATATTTACAAATATACTAGAATAACACAATTTATTTGTGATAAACCGCACTATCATGACACAGATAGTAGTTTATCGCGGTCCATCACAGATAAATAGTAAAATTTTGCTATATCATGTAAGTAAATAGTTTGGTTTATTTTGTATATATGAAAATAGCTCAATTATAAATCTGTCACATTTACCATTATCGTTACTATTACCACTAGATATAGGATAGGGGTAACACTAATGGTAACGATAATAGTAACACAATGAATAATGTTGGGTTGTGTGTCCTAAAACTTACAGTTTGTAAAGTTAAAACACATTCTATTATCAATAAAGATGTTATTCAACATTTATTCAATAAAGTTATTATTGAATCTTTAAATTGCATTCATACAATCTAACAATAAACAAAGATCCATGACTATTACATGAATACTTGAACTTTATGTAGAGACATAAAGATGGATCAAGTTTGACTAAATAGCCAAAATGGTCTATAGTATACGAATAAGGTTGAGTGCCTTATTCTGGTAACACTATTGGATGCGGCCTACTATGTAATGATTACAAGTTGTTGTAAAGGTGCTACAAACGAAGTGATCCTGATTCGTTCATGTATTGACATGAGGAGTGGGGGCGTCCTATGCAATGAGTTTGCATAAGATCGGATCGAGAAATCAGTCACTCTTACTTTATAAATGTTGTTTACTATTTAAGACTCACTATTTCGCTTAGATGACTTAGGTAACTCGATTTTAATCCTGAGCTAACTATGAACTCCTGTTTACTCAGGTCTATCCTTAGATTTGCATAGGTGAGAATTGACTCAACAGCACTGGCTCAATAAGCCTCCCATTTCAGGGGTAAGACCGGATAGATAATTGGGGACATAGGGTGCAAGACAGAATTCACGCCTATCCGATTTAGGGATAGGAGAAAAGTTATTCTCTTAAGTACTGAATCTAGGTCTTGAAGAAGGGGTCCCACCCTCTCATCGACTTAAGAGGGATCCGATTTAGTGATTGGATCATAAACCAATTGTTCATTAGAGGATCAGTGGAACTTAAGGAGCAAGACGTAATATCAAGGGTAAAACAGCATATTGACCCAGCCGTTATTACGAACAACCTGTGAAGAGTCGACTTACTGGTTATGGTTAAATCATGTGGACACAAATACATCTACAGTGAAAAGAGTACAACTATCGAGCTATAGTAGTGTGGCTTGATGGTTAACGAATACTGATTAATTTGGTCCAAAGAGTTTTAGCCAATTAATCTTAAATCATTGGAGCTCATGATCTGTAGGTCCATAAGGTCCCTCTACTAGCTCGTAAAACATGAACACCTTGAATTATTAAATTGAGTGAATTTGGAATGATATGATCAATTTGAATTGTTCAAATTGAATTTCAATTTGAAAATGTTTAAATTGAAATTAGGGTTTGAATTTGAATAGGTTCAAATTCAAATTGAAGTTTGTATAATTATATATGATATAATTAACGTTTAATTTATTGAAGTTAAACGAAATTGAAGATTTTATAATATTTAAATAATGATTTAAATATTAATTACATGAATAAGATTCATGTTGAAAATTAGATGTGTGATTAATTTAATATTTGATATTAAATTAATTAATTAATTATATTTAATCAATTATAAATTTAAAATTAATTCCAATTTTAATTCAATTGAGAAATTGGATTTTGATTTAATTAAATTATGAATTGATTAAATCAGGTTTTAATTAATTTAGAATTAATTGAAATTGGAAATTGAAAATTTGGAAAAATAGAGAAAGTGGGTTTTCCCCACATTTCCTCCAAGTGGGAGGTGTCTCCATCACTTCAATCCACAAATCCCACTTGGGATAGCAACTTGGAGATGGCATGAAAATGCTTGTTGAGTGCTTGCATGGGAGAAGTGAATAAAACTCATGAATTTTGAGTTTTAATTATAATGAAGCTAAAGAAAAGTTCTTCTGCACTCATCTTCTTCTTCCTCTCAAACCCAGGAAAATAACTTCACAAATTCACTCAAATTCGAGTTCCACCACTCCAATTCAAGGCTGAGAATAGTAGAGAAGATCTCTTGGTGGTTCACTAACAATTTGGAGTTGAATTAATGAGAAGAGCAGCTTGGATTCGAGAGAATTCATCAAATGTATAGAAACTTGAAACTCACTTTTGATTTTCTGAAATATCATGCTTTAGAACTCAAATTAAATGTAATTAGAGTACTTATTGATTATGTTTCTTCTATTGCATGCTTGTGTATTCCATCAGTTGGTATCAGAGCGTGATTTAAGCGCTCAATTAGTGTTAATTTGAGTTTTGGTGGGTGAATTTCTGATATTGCATGTTTTGGACTGATATGGACGGTTTTCCAGCTTTGCTATTAGATTTCTTTTTTATTTTCAAGTTAAATTTGTAATTGGCTATTGACTGATGAGCTTATTTGTGTGCTCTGGAGTATGTAATTTATTTGAAGTCATTAGAGTCCAAATTAGGCCGTAATTTGGAGATTGAAGCAAGCAAGGTCGAAGATAAAATTCTGTAGAACTGCTTCTATCCAGGCAGCATTGCAACACTGCCCTTGAGCATTGCAACGTTGTTCTTCGTGGTTACCCAGATCATGGTGATTTTCCCGCAGCGTCGCAATGCTAGGATGCAGCGTTACGAAGCTATTCATCCTAGCCCATCGAGCAAGCGAGTTTTTCAACCGAGCGTCGAGCGTCGTGCAATGAGTTGGAACGGCCGAGCAGCGAGGATTGAGGACTGAACTAGTTTGTTGAGCGAGGACGAATGAAGAGGGTCGATTCGATTGATTTTCTCCAGATTCGGTCTGGTTCAGCCCAATCTAGTCCGATTTAACCATCTTTGGACCGGTTCCACCCATTTTGATGCCTTAGAGGTCCAGTTCGAATGGTTCGAGCAGTTTTACACCAATTTAAAGTTGTTTTTGGACCGATTTTGTAATAATTATTTATTATACTTCCTTAAAATACCAAAATTGAGCCATATTAGTATTATTTAAATAGTTATGCATGTTATGTATGTTGTATTTAATTTTAAATATGTTTGTGCATATCGTATGCCATTTAGATTTAAAATCCCACATAGGAAGCATGTTACATGCATTATATATATGTTATAAATTGTTATAATGTATAGAATGCATGTTTAGGATTTCAGTTATTTAATATAACTGTTATATTAAATTGGAATGCCTTGATGTATGTTATGGATGTAATAGCATGTCTAATTTTTATAAGTTTTTATAAAATTGAACTAGACATTAAAATCCATAACAAATATAAGTTGCATGCTCATGTAGGTTAATCACCCGTTTTAACAAGTTAAAATAGGTCGACATTTTGTAAAACGTAGTTACAAACTCAACCAGTATATAATCCTGTCCAAGGCTGAAGTACTTAAGTTGACGGTCTACCGAACACCTCCTACCTGGGGATTATGGCCGAATAATTTAGCGTTGTTAACCGGTTTTATAAGTATACATGAGCGGTGTGAGGTAATAAAACTGTTTATCACCTAGACATTGTAGGTTTAAATTCATTTATAAGTGTTATACTTAGATAAACCACATAGACTTAAGGTTGTTTAATTAGCTGAAATGAACCTAAGTATAAATATACCCAAATTAATAGTAGAACACTTCAGGGAGTTTAATAACATATATGATAAAGTTATTAGTACACTTCAATGGGAGATTAATAACATATACGATACGTTATTATTAGCTCTCATGTCCCTAAGAGTTCACAATCGAGATTTAAGTGGTACTTCGTGCACCTTGGGAGTGACCTCCATTCGGAAAGTATTTGCATAAATCAAGATTTAGGTGAATAAGGGGAAGTCGTTCAAATAAAAATCAAGTATGTGATACATTGATTTCTATTGGAGTTGATGCCCTTAAGTCTCGTGTCCTGTAGTTTGTAAACAGTATATACGAACATCTGTGATTGTTAATATATGATATTTACTTCACATCTTGTTGTTTTGCTCGGTTATTTATTTTATTTTATTTACCACAAACCAATATACATAAAATCCCTGGTTATTTGTATGTGACTCAAGCATGTATGTGGTGACATACAAGTGGATCATGTCTTGAGTAATAACCAAAATGGTCTGTAGTATATGGATATAGGAGGGAAACCTTATCCTGGTAATGCTACGGATGCGGCCCACTTTGTAGAATGGTCACAAGTGTTGTGACTTGCCATAGATGATCTGATCCTGATCATTCATGTTGGGGACATGCGAGTGGGGGCGTCTTATACAAAGAGTTTATATAAGACCTGACCACGAAGTGTTAATGTCTCGTTATATAACACCGTTCATGACAGAGACTTCACTTCACTAGGATGACCATAGGTAACATGACCTCAATCCTGAGTGAGTTGGGAACTCTTGTCATTGAGGGTGGTCTTTTGATTTGTATGGGTGTGAGTGGCCAAGTCACCGATTCAAACCTACCATTTTGAGGATACGTCTGATTTGGGAGCTGAGAACTCAACTACACAAGATGGAATTCACTTCTTCCCCGAGGCAGAAGTAAGTAGATAGATGGCTCCCTTAAGGGCTGATTTCGGGGCTTGAACGATGTGGCACCACACACCTTCTCTTGGTTCGAGAGGTGTTCACACATAGTTCGACTATGTTGTATTGTTCATTAGAGGAATCAGTGGTACTTAAGGAGTGAGATGTAATTACAGGGGCAAAACGATAAATTGGCTCAGTTGTACTTACGAGCATCTGTGAAGGATCATCGTACTCATGATTGGTTATATCTAATGGGCACAAAAATATATCTGTGGTAAGAAGAGTTCAGCTGTTGGTCTTTCGTGGAATCACTAACAGTTAACGGATGGTGAGTCTCGTGGCTAAAGAGTTTAGTTAGCTATTCACGTACCGTTGGAGCTTCGAGCCATAGGTCCATTAGGTCACCTGGGTAGCTTGGATAAAGTCGAGAACCAGTGTTTGGGTTAATTTGAAATGTTCAAATTGACAAGAGGAAGTTCAATTAATTGGACTGGTTAATTATATGTGATATAATTGGCTAAATATATGATATACATTATTTTGGAGGAAATTAGATATAAATATGATTTATATCAAGTAGAGGAAAAATACTATAGTAGATATATGATATCAAACTATAGGATATAAATATAATATGGTTATATTTATTAATTAAATTAATTGATTAATTATTTAATCATTAACCAATTAATTCACGTTTGAATGTGGGATCATGGGGCTGCGAAGGTTAAGGTAACCGGCAGGTTAAAGTATGGAAATCGTTTTCATTTTGAGAAAATAATTCAGTCGTGTTTTTTGATCACCTGCACCCAAAAGAAACCATGAAAGAGCGATCGTGAGAGCCTATACGATAGAATCTCATTTGTCTAAACGATCGTCTAGTTCACGCGTTCCCTAAATGATCGTATACCACTTTCCTAAACGATTGTCCAGTTTTTCCTAAATGATCGTGTAGTTCTACTATACGATAAGCGTCTTTGCTATACGATAGCAGAGTTCTTCTCGTGCGCGCTTATCGTCTACATGAAATCTTCTCCTCCGTCCTCTACCAAACTCACTAGAGCCCACTCTTTGGGTTTTTTGACGCCGAGGATACTCGGGTTTCCCTTGTGGTGGTGTTATCCCTACGGCCTTGTTCGTTTTCGTTCAGATTGTGTAGTAACTGTCGACAGACTCGCCGGGTGATGGTAGATCGGTGGGAGTTTTCCGCTGTTGTAGGATCACTCATACGAAGATAGTTTTCCTCTGGTATGAACCCTTTTCTCTATGTTTTATCGTATTCTGAGCATACCGTTGATGAGTTTAATATGCATAACTGTTAGTATGGAATGTATATCGTTTGTGTTCCGGTCACTGTGAAATCGGAACGATCTAAGCCTGCTCATGGAACTCTCGGTATGAGATCCTTCCAACTTTCACGTCCCCATAAAATTCACACCATGAGATTCACATGATGCTTTGTGTCACCCTGGGAATGACCTCCATTTGGAAAGTGTTTGTATGAGTCAAGAGCAATGTGAACGGGGGAAGTAGTTCATAGTAAGTGGGTGAAGGATATGTGTCAACGTATCCTACAGTCTTTTTCGTTAGTTTGGACCGTGAGATTCCTATGTTATGCCTATTGGTTTGCTTTAGGCGGCCCTTGCTAGTCGTTTAACGATGGTTATCTTCTTGGAGGGTTGTAACATAAGATTCAGAACAAATCAAACTCCAGAAATAGATAGGATTTCATAGGTCCATTCCCAACTTTGACTCTCCATTTTGGTAGCATCGTTGGGCTGACCTCTAAGGTCTGAAAACGGAGGGTTACACTTACAAAATTACTAAAGAGTTAGTAATTTGTTATTAAAACGGTAACTAAACGACTATAGGAATAAGAGTTATTCTGAAGATAGTGTTTGGTCAAAATTGTTTTGTTTTAGTGAAGGAGTATTTGACTGCCCCTCGGTAGTGAAGGAAATCATGCACGAGGATTTCCATGAGCAGCGGAAATATCATTCCAAATTACAATCATATATGAATTTTACAATTATAGTCATAAACAAAAACATACAGTTATGCATTCATTACATAAATTACAGCATGATAATACAAATGATCAAAGAGAAATGCTACACACATTTGTAGACTCATCGCCAAGCACCTTAATCACGAACGTTCGAACACAGCAACACAGCAACCTCGAACACTCGTCCAACATGACTACTACACTGCACGAACACTGCGCACTCGAACTCAGCGATCGCCTCGGTCACGAACACCTCGAACAACATGAACGATCTCCACAGAACCTCGACGGTGTCGAGTTGAATATGCACCAACAAGAAGGCTACCTTGGTATTCTCGATGTGAGAATCCAGAGGGTGGGCTTTGTGTGGACTTAGTTTGAGGCAGAAGACGGAGGAAACAACAATTGTGTAAACGATTGAGCAAGTGGGAGATGGCTAAACCTATCGTATAGGTCTATGCCCAATCATTTAGCAAAAGCTAAGCGATCGTCTAGCAAAAGTTAAGCGATCGTTTAGCTCATCGCTTAGCTGCGTGTCTGTCACCTACAAACACTACACGATCGTTTAGCTAGTTCTAAGTTGTCGCTTAGTAAATCCTATTTACTTGGCAACTTCCGTGAGAAATTTCGAGAGAGAAAAATCTCAAATTCACAAAATTTAACATTACTAAAATTAGGAAAACATTTTTCCTTTTATCTCACAGTTACCATGAATCCACCAATAACCTCTCACTCAATTTGTTATTAGAGAAAAAGAGTTAATTATCCAATAATTAATATAAATATAAATGATAACCAACTTATCATACTATATTCATAACCTGTAGTTTTAATATTTCATCTCATGAAACATACAAACCATAACTCTTTTTCTATTCCACGGTACTTAATGTAAATCTCATTTACATTAATCCTCCACTAGATGTATCTCATACATCATATTGATTTATATAATTGAATTACCTCTTCTCAATTTGAACATTTCAAATCAACACCAAGAACTGATCATCAACTGAATCCATTGAGATACCAAGGGGACCTCATGGACTTGTAGCTCGAAACTCCAACGGTACGTGAATAACTGACTAAACTCTTTAGTCACGGGAACCACCATCTGTTAACTTCCAGGCACTCTACTAAAGACCTACAGTTGAACTCTCCTTACTACAGATATATTATGTGTCCATCTTAACCAATCAGCAGTGCGGCAACCCTTCACAAATCGCTCGTAAGTACAGTTGAGCCAATAACCATTATGTCCCTGTAGTTACATCTAACTTCTTAAGTACTACTGATTCCTCTAATGAACATAAGTCATAGTCCTACTATGACTGAGTCCCCTCTTCTAAAGAGAAGTTGTGGCCACTATGTTTAAGACCTGGAATCAACTCTTAAGGGAGCAATCTCTTTACTTATCCCTACTTCGGGAAAGAAATGAATTCCATCTTATGGATTGAGTTCCCAACTCCCAGATCAGACAAGTCCTCAAAAAGGTAGGCATATTGAGTTGGCAATCTGGCCACCCTCACCCATACTAATCAAAGAACCGCCCTCAAAGGCAGGAGTTTCCAAAACAATCAGGATTGGGGTCGTGTCACCTATGGTCATTTAGGTGAGATGTAAGTCTCTAGTATTTGATGCGTGGAAATTGGAAGTCAATTTTACTCGACAACCAAATCCCATAGACGCATTATGCGATGCATGTTCCTAAGATATGCGTTGATGGTCATGCATTGGAATGAAAATTGCGTTAACGAATGTATATGATGACCATGCGTCCTGCCACAAGTTTTCTTGCGTTCACGCCAAGTATAACATGAACGCAAGTTTCTTGGGTAATTCGAGGTCGAACACAGGGACTTGTAACTATATTTTTGCGGTGATTGTGCATTCGGCGGTTGAATAAAAGATGGAGGGGATATTGCTACGTTAATCCTACTTCTACTTCTATCTAACAAACAACGCAATGAGAATATGCATGAAAGGTAGAGATGCGACAAACATTGACATGAAATAAATGTGTGGGAAAATGGATAAAATGCGGAGATGTTTTCATTGAAAAATTTAAGAGTGATCACAAGGGCAACCCTAGTTAACGCAAACTAATGCGATCATGCAATACTCATACAATAGTAAACCACTTCTCGGTGCTAAGGCTTCTAATGCTAGAACGCATGCAATGTATGTGAAGAGGTGTCTATAAGGCCTACACATAAGCTTCTAATTCTTGTTTATGCGATGATACACAAATAAGGTGACCACATATCATAATTCCTATACCTAGGGTGCATGCGATGCAGTGTTGACAACAGAGCTATGTCCCTATCTCTTGCTTATACCAATCTAATCTCGCTCTCTCGAGTCTAGATTCTAACCTAGCTCTCTCGAGTCTTTAGGTTCTTTCTTTAGACTCTCTCTCGAGTAGCTCTAAAGAGGTGTTGGGCATAACATAAGATAAGACAAACGCATGAACTTGGTTGACGCAAGGTTGTTACTATCCCTAGTGAACAATGCATATATTAATTAATGCGACTAACCACTTACCCTCTCAGGCAGTTGATTGTTACTGACTTCACTCATAGACAAGCAATGTGTTAGCCTATAGACAGGCATTGCAGCAGCTTCACACTAAGAAAAAAAGGTTACTCACATACTCGCGCAACGCATACCTCTTGGTAGTTTGCTACATGCTTCATATCCCTAATCCACATGACTAAGTATGCAATACCTAAGCAATCCCACTAAGTGTTGCAATGAAAGTAAATATGCTAAGCAAGAAGATGGAGATGAAGTCGAAGGAAAAGAGAAATGCATTGCAAACACATTGTATTAATTTCTTAATTCCAAAATGTTATACAATATAATATGAGAAAAGAAAGGAAAAGAAATGACCGGAGATTTACTTCCAGCGGATGTGCGTCAAGGCTGCCAGTGGTGCCATGGCTGGGCAGAGGAGTTGACTCTCTCGAGATCTAACTCCGATTGAAGGCTTCAGTCGTCACTCAGAATGGATGAAGGAGGTGAAAAACTCTCAGGCGTTTTCTCACGCATTTTGTCTGGATCGCGGGAAAAATCCCCGGTTGAGGGACAATCTCCGAATCCAAGGATCCTCCCCGGATAATCTGAATTTCTACTCATCGACTTCTATTTATAGAGTTTGAATCGCCGACAACATTAATTGGACTGCTCTAAGTCTGACGTTCGGCGCGTTAGTCCTTTCTGAACCTCTGCCACCAACGGTGTGGTAGGTGAAATGTCAGCATCAGCTTTGGATTTTCTCAAGGTAAATGCGTTGATGCGTTGATGCATTCATTTCATCAACTTTGCGTTGATCCTATTAGAATGTATTGTCACGTAGCCGCAGTCATTCAATGGCCGTATTCACTTAACACTGCAACTCTACATGATGGCCGCAATCGCTTGACGAGCGCAATTCCCATGCGATGGACACATACGGCTAATTACCGCAATATCCATGCGTTGATCGATCCATTTGCCTTGCGATGGAGTGTTTCTCTGCATGTGGTCGTCTATGCAATGGTCCGGTTTCCGCATTTGCGTTCATTTCCTGCATTGGCTACAAAAATAGAACATTGAACGCATAATTAATCCAAAGTAATGGGTTAGCTGAGATTCGACATGCTGATCGACGCAAACTCTTTTTCTCATGATTCCTAGCATGATCGACGCAATTTCTGCCTAACAACCTTTATAATTCTAAGAAAAAGGACTAAGATGATATGCATATCTGCATGTCATCACACCCGCAAACTTAAAATCATGCTTGTCCTCAAGCATGCGTTATACTTAAGAAATTTTAACTCACCTTCATGTTTTCTTTTGGGATGACCAACTTCTCAGAATATAATTTACACACACCTTTGACCATCACTGTAATACTCTCCTCCACTTTGGCCGCTTCTTTAAAAAGATCTTTCTAAGTTTAATCCGGCAAGCCTTTACTCAAAAAAAAATTTATTCATTCACCGCAATTTTGTGTTTGGCTTCTGAGATTGCGTTCATTCAAAAAAAGTACGTCAAAACTTTGTGATGACATTCAAATGCGGCGTTGAACCTGGTTATGCCCTTCGTTTTGGCTTACCCCTACGTGTGTCATGCGAGTATCCAACTTCGGTTGCGTTCCATATTCAACTCAACTTTTATCTCGTTTGTTTTGGCTTGTGCTGGACAGAGAAGTTACACTAATGCGCTGATTCTGGCGACTTGCCTTCGTTTTATCTTGCCCCCACGTGTGTCATGCAGACATCCAACTTCGAGCAAGTGTCTTTCATAGCTTAACTCTTATCAACATGGGTTTCCCCATTGCGTTGACAGTGAAGTTATTATTCCCAAAATCTCACTTCAACTTTTTTTTTTCAAATGATCGCAATATAATGAACTCAATTCTTCGAGACCGCTGCCACCCCCAAACTTAGAGGTTGGTAGCGTTCTCACCGCAAAGCTAAAAACAAAATTACAAGAATGCGATAATAAATGTTTGAACACAGGTTTACGCAAAATAAAACTTAAGACTTTCAAAATTTAAAGAAGCTAATAAAAGTAAAGAATGCCTTGCGCTGATTAGTTAGAAAATGCGGTGAATTATACGTACCATCATAGAAACATCGTAAAACAACGCAATCGGGAAAAAAAAGAGAATTTCAAAAGGATAAGGCATACAAGATAACAAGAAAAGTCCTTAGGTGGAACAATGCATGCACTCATGCGTTGGAATCCACGCGATTGAAGCCTTGCATTGAAGGGTGAAAGGAATTCTTTCGTTGAACTACGAATCGAGGAGACTTATTATTGCACCTATAAGAGCAAACGTACCCCAAACCAAGGAAGCAGCCATATATCCAAAATAACAATAAAATAAAAATAACCTATACTAAGAAAGCAAAGTAAAGATAGAGTAGAAGACGTCCCTGGAAAAATAAGAGTGTTGTCACCGCAAGGAGTCTTCCATGCAGGAGATGGCTCTCAACTGCTTGGGTCAAGTTGCCTTGACCATTGGAACTTCCGGCAATTGTTGGGCGGATGTTGGCCACCATGAGCTTAGAACTGCCTTTGGCTCTTTTGCGACTGATTGCCCTCCTATCTTGGGGTCAATACTGTCTTTCAGTGTATCGCCTACACTTTAATATTGCTTGCAACCTGGTTGCACAAGCTGCAATACACCCAAGATAAAAAGTTTGCTCGCAGAGACACAGAACTTAACAAACATTTAGTTTCCAAGTCCCCGGCAACGGCATTAAAAACTTGATGCGTGGAAATTGGAAGTCAATTTTACTCGACAACCAAATCCCGTGGACGTATTATGCGATGCAAGTTCCTAAGATATGCATTGATGGTCATGCGCTGGAATGAAAATTGTGTTAACGTATGTATGCGATGACCATGCGTCCTGCCAAAGGTTTTCTTGCGTTCACGCCAAGTATAACATGAACGCAATTTTCTCGGGTAATCTAAGGTCGAACATAGGGATTTGTAACTATATGTTTGTGGTGATTGTGCATGCGGCGGTTGAATAAAAGAATGGAGGGGATATTGTTACGTTAATCCTACTCCTACTCTTATCTAACAGACAACCAATGAGAATATGCATGAAAGGTCGAGTTGCGACAAACCTTGACATGAAATAAATGTGTGGGAAAATGGATAAAATGCGGAGATATTTTCATTGCAAAACTTAAGAGTGATCACAAGGGCAACCCTAGTTAACGCAAACTAATGCGATCATGCAACACTCATACAATAGTAAACCATCTTTCGGTGCGAATGCTACGGCTTCTAATGCTAGAACGCATGCGATGTATGTGCAGAGGTGTCTATAGGGCCTACACATAAGCCTCTAATTCTTGTCTATGCGATGATATGCAAACAAGGTGACCACATATCATCATTCCTATTCCTAGGGTGCATGCGATGCAGTGTTGACAACAGAGCTAAGTCCCTATCTCTTGCTTATGCCGATCTAATCTCGCTCTCTCGAGTCTAGATTCTAACCTAGCTCTCTCGAGTCATTAGGTTCTTTCTTTAGACTCTCTCTCGAGTAGCTCTAAAGGGGTGTTGGGCACAACATAAGATAAGACAAATGCATGAACTTGGTTGATGCAAGGTTGTTACTATCCCTAGTGAACAACACATACATTACTTAATACGACCAACCACTTACCCTCTCGGGCAGTTGATTGTTGCTGACTTCACTCATAGACAAGCAATGCGTTAGCCTATAAACAAGCATTGCAACAGCTTCACACTAAACAAATAAGGTTACTCACATACTCATGCAACGCATACCTCTTGGTAGTTTGCTACATGCTTCATATCCCTAATCCACATGACTAAGTATGCAATACCCAAGCAATCCCACTAAGTGTTGCAATGAAAGTAAAGATGCTAAGTAAGAAGATGGAGATTAAGTCGAAGGAAAAGAGAAATGCATTGAAAACACATTGTATTAATTTCTTAATTCTAAAATGTTATACAATACAATATGAGAAAAGAAAAGAAAAGAAATGACCGGTTGGAAGCAAAGATTTGCTTCCAGCGGATGTGCGTCAAGGCTGCCGGTGGTGCCATGGATGGGCGGAGGAGTTGACTCTCTCGAGATCTAACTCCGGTCGAAGGCTCCGGTCGTCACTCAGAATGGATGAAGGAGGTGAAGAACTCTCAGGCATCTTCTCACGCATTTTGTCTGGATCTCAGAAAAAATCCCCGATTGAGGGACAATCTCCGGATCCAAGGATCCTCCCCAGATAATCTGAATTTCTGCTCATCGGCTTCTATTTATAGAGTTTGGATCGTCGACAACATTAATTGGACTACTCTGAGTCTGACGTTCGGCACGTTAGTCCTTTTGGAACCTCTACCACCAACGGTGTGGTAGGTGAAATGTCAGCATCAACTTTGGATTTTCTCGAGGTAGATGCGTAAAATGCATTCATTCCACCAACTTTGCATTGATCCCATTAGAATGCGTTGTCGTGTAGCCGCAGTCATTCAATGGCCGCATTCACTTAACACCGCAACTTTACATGATGACCGCAATCGCTTGACGAGTGAAATTCCCATGCAATGGACGCATATGGCTAATTACTGCAATATCCATGCATTGATCGATGCGTTTGCCTTGCGATGGAGTGTTTCTCCACATGCGGTCGTCTATGCGATGGTCCGGTTTCCGCGTTTGCATTCATTTCCTGCATTGGTTAGAAAAATAGAACATTGAACGTATAATTAACGCAAAGTAATGGGTTAGTTGAGATTCGACATGTTGATCGACGTAAACTCTTTTTGTCATGAATTCCTTGCACGATCAACACAATTTCTGCCTAACAGCCTTCACAATTCTAAGAAAAAGGACTAAGATGATATGAATATCTGCATGTCATCAGTATCAACGGTGTTATATACAGAGTCTAGTCATCTCATGGTCCGATCTTATACAAACTCTTTGTATAGGACACCCTCTGTTACACCCCCTCCCAGATTATCCACTTAATCTAGAAAGAGGTGTGAAGATGCTAAACATCACCTCCCCCGATGACATTTAGCATCTTACTAACCAACTTAACCTGTGCTTAAATTTGAACAGTTACACAATAATCCTTTAGTACATTTAATTTCTATTCAACATATTCCATATTATGATATCCACAAAAAAGTTTCATAAACTTTCTATCTCTTGTTATATACAAACCATGAACAAAGTTTAGACACAACGGAAATACTTTCAGATATTACACTACAAAATAACTCCTCTTGTCCCATACCCCCAAAACCATGACACGTAAGGTTCGTGATATGCAATCTATTTACAACAGTGCAAGGCCTACAATGTACCAGGAGACTCTTGTCGTGTGGGTGTAAACAGCTCAGCGTGTTTCCAGAACTTTAACGCTACCTGGGGGGGGGGGGGGGAACGTAAAATATCGAAAGCATGAGCTAATGCCCAGTGGGTGGTAATTGAATATAAACATAAGTTATCACTTTCTAAATCAACAATAAAAATAATTAAATCATTCAATAAAACATTGGTCAAGTATAAAAGATTCAATAGTATCTCAAACACGTGCTAGTAAAACAGTGGCATGATCAACTCTCATAAGCACATTTTAAAGCATTCAGTTGTTATCAGAAAACCACACCAACTCTGTACCCAAATACTCATTTACAATGGCGGGTTACTCTAGACAAAGAATGCCCCCTACAATGTAAACCAAATCACAAGATCATACGTGCACGCAGAGCTGCCTCTAGGCTAAGCATATATACACACCACAGGCCCAGGTTACTCTGGACTCCCCGGTATACTCTAGCCACATCTGACCCCAGTGGTAGCCCTCTGATAGCCTAGGTGGCGCTACAAGCGCAGGTTCCTTTGGACTTCTCGGTATACTCTGGCCACATCTGACCCCGGTAGCCCCCTGATCGCCTGAGCGATGCTACTGAAACACATTCAAGTAGCATGGAAAATAACCATCTCTCGGGGGCAAGAATCAGTAGTTTGAAACCATTTCCACACCATTCAACAACCTTGATTCCACCATCAAGAGGTTTTCATAAAAACCATACAAATCACAAGTATGTAAACTCTAATTTTAAACTACATTTTGATAAATCAAGATTATATAAAACCATCGAGAGTTTAGAAATCATGCTTTAAACTTTTTTTAAATATCAATCAAGTAAAATAGATCATGCCATCACATTTCATAAATCATAACTTACTATAATATATAATTAGTTTCTATATCAAAACACTCGAAAGTAAACCACTCACAATCACTGGCTCGAGCTCCTTGGGTTGTAAGCCTTTCCAACCTCAATTTGGCCTAAAATAAAGTCCCAAGGTTATTAGACACTCACAAGAGGTCAAATCAACCCTAAATAGCCCATAGTGATTCAATGTAACCACTTGAACTCATTTTAACACCTAAACATTCACATTTTGCTCCTTAAGTCCCTTTTCCTCACTTTACCCAAAAGGCCTAAAAATCTGCTTTTAATCCAAAAATACTTATTCTAGGGTCAAAATATTAAGAAAATATTAATTGGGATTCAAAAAATGCTCACCAACACCCAAAATGCTAAAAAACAAGCAATTGGGCACTAGAAATAGGCGTGGGCGTGGGATGTGGGCATGGGTGGGCGAGGCTGGCCATGGGTGGGTAGGGCTAGATGGGCTGAGGCGCGCTGAGGGTCGCTGGCATGGAAGGAGGCACGCTGGTGGGCTGGCAGCCTTAGGGGGGGTGGCTAGCCTGCTGCTACCCTGTTCGAGAAAACACTAGTTTCACTTTAACCAACTTTTAACCTAACTTAAAGCGAAAATTTGCACATACTTCCTTCATGAAATATGTTAATAATCCTTTAAGCTAACTAACCTCAAAATTAAAGCTCTTAACTCGTATTCCAGAGCTCAGAATCTCTCCTAGACTACACCTTACCCGAATTTTCCAGTTTTCCGGGAAACCTTCACTTTCTTCATGACTTCTTCAGTTTTCCGATCCCAAATCTCTTAAGCAGCCCTAGAATAGACTCACAACTCAATAAGCTTTAATCTAGTTTAAATATGGAAGCTTTTGCACGAGTATTATAGGAGAACCATCACATTCTTCAGACCCTAAGTTTCTGGCCGAAGCTGCACACTTTTTCCTCCAATTAAAGTCCTCCACCCAACTACTTGTTTGCCCTATATGTGGCTTTTTTTTTTCCCTTATCCTTTATAGCCTTATAAGACTTATCAAGTTAAATTAATTTTAGATTTTAGCAAATTAATCCAAGAATGTTTCTTTTTTTTGAAAAAAACAAACAACTCCAATACCCCTCTCGGCCAACTTGCATTTCCTACAAATTTTATTCTTTCTTTCGTTGTAACCCTTAGCCAATAATAAATCATGTTCACTATACAAGTGCCCAATCATGAAAAATTGTTCTAATAATAACATGTATTAATACATTTCTAAAAGAACTTGCATTTATTAAGTAATTTGCAACTTTCATTCCAACACTTAGAATTAGAACTTACTTAGGTCATACAATCCAAGTTATTCATTTAGGTATATAAGCTCACTTATCTAGGTTGATGCTAAGCATAAACAAGAGAAAAGGGATAAGGGCTTACACCCTCACCGCATGTCTCCACATGAATAGTCAGGATCTACCATCTGTAGTAGTTTATAGCACTTGGAAACCTCTACAAAGCGGGCCGTATCCGTAGTGTCACTAGGATCAGGTATCCCACCTTAATCTTTATACTATAGACCTATTTAGGTTATCACTTAAGGCATGATCCACTTGTATATCATATATACATGCTTAAGTTTACATAAGATAACCATGAAGCTTTGTTTATTGGATATGAGTAAATGCCAGAATGAAATAACAGTTATTTTATTCATCAAACAATGTGTATCATTACAAGCAACGAGACTCCGGGAGAATTAGGACACCAATCTCAACAGGTAGCACTTATTCCGACTCACTATAGTATCGTTACAAATAAATAATGTTTATGGGTACATTTTTGCTTGTTTTGCTAAAACTTGATTTTGGATTTAGATGCAGTTTTACTAAATTAGAATTTGTTGAAAATTTTAGCATGTCGAATTCTTCTAGAATACTCGCTTCCAATTTAGTTAACAGTAAAATCGAATCAACGTACAAATTACTAGCAGTTGATGGTTCTAAAAGTGTTTTAATAGAGGATTGTATTGGGAGTCCTATTACACCTAAGGCCAACTTCAATTCACCAAACCAAGGTTCATCTCGTGTAGTGATTGTGGATTAGGGAGACAACTCCTTCAAGGCTTTTGACTTACATTCCGAGGAAGACTTTCCCAACAACAGAAGAAAAAGATTGCGAGGTACTTCTACTGCAACAAAAAGGTACCTTCGATAATAAACTCAAGTGTCGCTAATCATATATGTGCTTTCTCACAGGAAACAAGTTCCTGGACACAGTTTACAGAAGGCGAAGCAATCTTTAATGTAGGGACCGGGGAGGTTGTTTCAGCTAAAGCAGTGGAAGATATGAAGTTATTTATAGGAGATAGATACATTTTACTTAAAAATGTTCATTACATTTCTTCTATGAAAAGGAATTTAATATCTATCTCTTATTTGTTGGAACAAAATTATAAGGTTTCTTTCGAAAATGATGAAGTGTTCATTACTTCAAAGAATATCAAAATTTGTTAAGCAAAATTAGAAAATAACTTGTATTTGTTAAAACCGACTGAGGTAAAAGCCGTTTTAAACATAGAGATGTTTAAAATAGTTGAAACTCATAATAAGAAAAGGAAAGTCTCTCCAAATGCCTATCTTTGGCACTTGCGATTGGGTCATATAAATCTCAACAAGATTGAGAGATTGGTTAAGAACGGCCATCTAAATAAGTTAGAAGACAGTTCATTACCACCATGTGAATCCTGTTTTGAGGATAAAATGACTAAAAGATCTTTTTCTGGAAAAGGTCTTAGAGCCAAAGCACCTTTAGAGCTAGTACATCCAGACCTTTGTGGTTCTATGAATGTTAGAGCTAGAGGAGGGTATGAATATTTCTTTAGCTTTATTGATGACTATTCAAGGTATGGGCATATTTACCTATCTCGTCAAAATTCTGAAACATTTGAAAAGTTCAAAGAATAGAAGGCTAAGGTTAAGAACCAATTAGGTAAAAAGCTTAAAACACTTTGATCAGATCAAGGTGTGAGTATATGGACTTGGAATTCCATAACTATTTGATAGAACATGAAATCCAGTCTCAACTCACAGCCTCTGGCACACCTCAACAAAATGGTGTGGCAGAAAGAAGAAACAAAACCTTGTTGGACATGGTTCATTTCATGATGAGTTATGCCTAGTTACCAAATTCTTTTTGGGGACACGCAATTGAAACTGCAGTGTACATTTTGAACATGGTTCCCTCAAAAAGGGTTTCTAAAACACCTTACGAGCTCTGGAGAGGACGTAAAGGAAGTATACATCACTTCAAAATTTGGGGTTGCCCAGCACATGTGTTGGTGCAAAATCCTAAAAAGTTGGAGCATCATTCAAAAGTATGTCTATTTGTAAGCTACCCTAAAGAAGTGAAATGTGGTAACTTTTACGATCTTTAGGACGATAAAGTTTTTGTGTCAACAAATGCAACTTTCTTGGAGAAGGACCATATGGAGAATCATCAATCTCACAGTAAGCTAGTAATAGAAGAAATGTCTCGAGAAACGACAAATGCATCAACAAGAGTTGTTGACAGAGCAGGTCCATTAACAAGAGTTATTGATGAAATTGGTACTTCACATACTTATCAAGAGTTGAGGATGCCTCATCGTAGTGGGAGAATTATGCAACAGCCTGACCGGTACATGGGTTTAATTGAAACTCAAGTCATTATACCAGATGATGGCTTAGAGGATCCATTGACTTTCAAACAAGCAATGAATAATGTAGGTAAAAGACCAATGGATTAAAGCCATGGACCTTGAAATGGAGTCTATGTACTTCAATTATATCTGGAATCTTGTAGATCAACCTGAAGGGGTAAAACCCATCGGTTGCAAGTGGATCTACAAGAGAAAACGAGACCAAGCTGGTAAGGTACAGACCTACAAAGCAAAACTTATGGCAAAAGGGTTTACCCAAAGAGAGGGGGTAGACTATGAAGAAATATTCTCTCTGGTTGCCATGATAAAGTCAATAAGAATACTCTTGTCCATTGCTGCATTTTATGATTATGAAATATAGCAAATGGATGTTAAGACATCCTTTCTGAATGGCTATCTTGAAGAGAGTATCTACATGTCTCAACCAAAAGGGTTCATTGAAAAGGGTCATGAACAAAAGTTTTGTAAGCTTAATCAATCCATTTATAGGTTGAAACAAGCATCTAGATCCTAGAAAATGAGATTTGATACTGCGATCAAATCTTACAACTTTGAACAAAATGTTGACGAAGCTTGTGTTTACAAGAAAATTGTTAACAAAACTATCACCTTCTGGTATTGTATATTGATGATATTCTACTCATTGGAAATGAAGTAGAATTTCTAGCTGATGTTAAGAGATGGTTGGCTACACAATTCCAAATGAAAAATTTGGGAGAAGCATAGTATGTTTTTGGGATCCAAATAGTTCGGAATCGCAAGAACAAAACTTTAGCATTATCTCAAACATTTTATATAGACAAGATGTTGTCTAGATATAAAATGCAAAATTCCAAGAAAGAAACGTTGCCTTTCAGACATGGAATTCCATAAAATGTTGTGTACTCGTCCCGATATATGCTATGCAATTGGAATAGTCAGCAGATTTCAGTCCAATCCTGGATATGATCGTTGGACTTCCGTTAAGAAAATTCTCAAGTATCTCCAGAGAACGAGAAATTATTTGCTCGTATGGTGCTAAGGATCTGATCATTACTGGATACACTGATTTTGACTTCTAGACTGATATAGGTCAGTATTCACTCTGAATGGAGGAGCAGTAGTATGGAGAAGTATTAAGCAAAGCTGTATTGCTGACTGATGGGGTGGAAAATGGAGTAACTAAATATGCGTTCATTGTTCGCTCTCCATGCGTCGCAGGTCATGCATTGGACTAAAGAATATGCAATATGCGTTTGATGACCATGTGTTCCTGCCACAAGTTTTCTTGCTCTCTCACCAAGTATAACGAGATCGTAAGTCTCTCTGGTGATCCGAGGTCGAACTCAGGGACTTGTAGCTAAATGCTATAAGGCAATGTGTTACAGTGAAGAATAAAAGAATATTTGAAGTTAAAGGTTATGCGCTACTCTTACTCTTAACTAACAGATTAAGCAGTGGAAGTATGGCTGTGAGAGATAGAGACATAGCAACTGTTAACACGTAATAAAATGTATGGGAAAATAGATAGAATGGCGGGGATACTTCACTGCATCCCTAAGCTTAATCGCAAGGGTAACCCCAACCAACGCAAGCTATCCGATTATGCTACACACACTTGACAAAGACGCATGCGATGTATATGCGATAGTGTCGAGAGGCCTTATGTCTAAGTCTATATTCTTGCTCAATGTAATACAATCCAGAGGTAGAAAAGATATGGAGGGCCAGATGGACATGTCTTGAGTCCATCAGATGTGTGTCAAGGCTGCCGGTGGTGTCATGGATGGGCGGTGGAGTAGTCTCTCTCGAGATCTATCTCCGGCGGGGCTCCGATCGTCGTTTGAAATGATGGGAGGAATGAAGAACTCTCAAGAATATCTTCTCACGCTTTCATCTGGATCACAAGGATTTGCCCGAAGGCAGAAAACCCCGGATGATCTGAAGTTAAGCTTTAAGGCTTCTATTTATAGAGCTTGATCGCCGACAGCATTAATGGTCTTCTGAAGTTCTGCTGCTAACAGCGTGATGGACTTGCTCTGGATCTCTGCTGCTAACGGCGTGGTAGGTGAAATGTCAACACCATCTTTTGATACTTTCAAGATATGCGTTCGTGCTTGGTTTCCGAAGTATCATCACCACCCTTGCGGTCATCCCTCTATTATGGTTATACTCTGTAGTCGCAACCTCTATGCGATGGACGCATGCGGTTAATGGCCGCAACATCCATGCGTCGAATGTATGCGATCGCATATGCTACGCCTTTGCGATGGCGAGATTCACCGCATGCAATTGATTCTTGCGTTAGCTACAAAAATAGACAATTGGACACAAAATAACACATAATAGTGGGTTAGCCAAGATTCTCATTGCTGGTCGACGCAAGTTCATTTTCTCATAAATTCTTAGAATAATCGCCGCATATTCTTCTTATCAGCCCTCATAATTATAAATAAAAGGCCTATAATAACATACATTTCTGCCCGTCATCACTGACTTTACAATGGAAGGTGAGTATGTAGCTGGAAGTGAAGTAGCAAAAGAAGCAGTATGACTCAGAAAGTTCCTGACTGATTTGGAAGTGGTTCCAAATATGCACATGCCTGCCACCCTCTATTATGATAACAGTGGAGCAGTTACCAACTCAAAGGAACTTCGAAGCCATAAATGTGGAAAGCACATCAAATGAAAATACCATCTCATTAGGAAGATTGTACACAGAGGAAACATGATCGTCACACATATAGCCTCACAAGACAACTTAGCTGATCTTTTTACGAAGACCCTCTCAGCTAAAGTGTTCAAGGGTCACCTAGTAGGACTAGGTCTATAAGATATTTGTAACTAGGGCAAGTGGGGAGATTTTATGGGTATCTGATTCCCTAGTTTATTGTATTTATTCCTTTTATTCTCTCAGTGTAACTCAACATTGTATATATTTGTATATATTGATCTACTAGAGTTTCAGTCCAAGTGGGAGTATTATTGGGTTGTGTGTCCTAATACTCACAGTTTGTAAAGTCAAACACATTCTATTACCAATAAAGATGTTATTCAACATTGTTATTGAATCTTTAAATTGCATTAATACGGTCTAAATCCAATAAACTAAGATCCAAGGCTATTACATAAATACTTAAACTTTATGTAGAGATATAAAGATGGATCAAGTTCGAGTAAATAGCCAAAATAGTCTATAGGGTGCCTTATTTTGGTAACACTATTGGATGCGGCCTACTCTGTAGCGGTTACAAGTTGTTGTAAATGTGCTATAATTGAAGTGATCCTTATTCGTTCATGTATTGACATGAGGAGTGAGGCTATCCTATGCAATGAGTTTTCATATGATCGAGCTGAGAAATAAGTCACTTTTACTTTATAAACGTTTTTTTACTGTTTAAGACTGACTATTTTGTTTAGATGACCTAGGTAACTCGATCTTAATCCTAAGCTAACTATGAACTCTTGTTTATTCCAGTTTATCCTTAGATTTGCATAAGTGAGGGTTGACTCAACAGCACCGGCTCAATAAGCCTCCCATTTCAGGGTAAGACCGGGTAGATAATTGGGGACATAGAGTGCAATACGGACTTCACGCCTACTCGATTTAGAGATAGAAGAAAGGTTGTTCTCTTAAGTATTGAATCCAGGTCTTGAAGAAGGGGCTCTATCCTCTCATTGATCCGTGAGGGATTCGATTTAGTGATTGGATCATAAACCAATTGTTCATTAGAGGATCAGTGGAACTTAAGGAGCAAGACTTAATATCAAGGGTAAAACAGCATATTGACCCAGCCATTATTACGAACAACCTGTGAAGGGTCAACTTACTAGCTATGTTTAAATCATATGGACACAAATACATCTACGTGAGAAGAGTGCAACCATCGAGCTATAGTGGTATGACTTGATGGTTAACGAACACTGATTAATTTGGTCTAAAGAATTTTGTCAATTAATCTTAAATCATTGGAGCTCATGATCTGTAGATCCATAAGATCCCTCTACTAGCTTGTAAAATATGAACACCTTGAATTATTAAATTGAGTGAATTTGGAATGATATCAATTTGAATTGTTCAAATTGAATTTTAATTTGAAATTAGGGTTTGAATTTGAATAGGTTCAAATTCGAATTGGGGTTTGTATATTTATATATGATATAATTAACGTTTAATTTATCAAAATTAAACAAAATTAGAAAGTTTATAATATTTAAATAATGATTTAAATATTAATTACATGAATAAGATTCATGTTGAAAATTAGATGTGTGATTAATTTAATATTTGATATTAAATTAATTAATTAATTATAAATTCAAAATTAATTCCAATTTTAATTCAATTTGAGAAATTGGATTTTTATTTAATTAAATTATGAATTGATTAAATCAGGTTTTAATTAATTTGGAATTAATTGAAATTGAAAATTGAAAATTTGGAAAAATAGAGAAAGTGGGTTTTTCCCACATTTCCTCCAAGTGGGAGGTGTCTCTGTCAAATCCCCTCCTAGATTACCCTTTAAACCTGCAATGAGATGTGACCGCAGCAGTTACCAACCCTCTTGCTGGTACTTATTGCCTACTAACTTGCTTAACCTAACTTACAACCTTGAAATGCGTATATATAAATATACTCAATCATCAAATTAAGAACAAATGACAATCATTAAGCGAGTTATACGTTACTCTTCAACAATACAACTTATACACTTTACATAATCAGAAAGCCCAACAAACTCAACTAGTCCCTACAAGATATAATACATGTGTACTACTTATTACAAAAACCTTACATGGACTTCTAACATTTTGGTCTTGAGTGGCAGAGCAATAACAGATTCGTCTTCTGGGGAGTGACCGCTGCCTGTGGAGAAAACATTTATATAGGGTGAGCTAGAAGCCCAGTGAGTGACTAACCTTTGAATATAAACGACATATACATCAGTCATGTTTAACAAGGAGATCATGAAATGAAAAGCGTTGCTGAAATTGAGAAATTAGCCAAGCAAGTAATTGCATAAAACTCTTCTTACTAGAATTTAACAATAACATAGGTGTCATAAGCCTCAACTCTGGGAGACCCATAGGCCTCAGCTTCCACATTAAATATCTTTACAAGAGAGCGACTCCTCTGGTCTGCATTTGTTCATAACCTTACTGAACCCCAACCTAGTTGGGGGAGGGACCCTTCGGTCCAACTACCACTATTACCTTAGTTGAAGTGTGTCACTTATGACCATTTCTTAAACCATTAACTATAACTCATCAAACAACTTCATAACACTTGAAGCATAAAACATGATAACGTTCTGTGGATACTTTCTGAACCTTAGTTGAGAACGAGTATTCATCGCTCAAGCCCCCAATGTCTGTATCATGCCTAGAGACCCATACTTCGGCCTTGGTTACTAAAATATGGCCTAGGAAACCCACACATCGGCTTCTCACTTATGGTTCAAGAGACCCATACTTCGGCCTCTTCTTCCGAACCTTCTATGTGCACGTGGAGTTATTAAGTACCGTCAACACCTTAGGTACTTCTTAGACACCTTCCATGCTTTCAGTGTCCGACTTACTAAATACATATCATGCTTAACCTCATATCTTTTATAAACCTTCCAGAACGTATTTTTACACTTAGCATTTGTGGAAACTTAGCTATAGACCTTAGAATGCATGCTTCAACATAGGATACCTTTTATGCAATAAGGCTACCATGTTACCTTGACATGCAATCAACCAAGCACATACTTGAGGAAGTTGCTAAGCAAATGTAGCTTATTTGCTTGAGACCTATGAACTTATCAACAATTATAATGAATGACATAGTTAATCCCTCTTCATAGTCCTTGCTAATACGGAGCCAGCTCAAGGCATATCATTCTTCATTAACAAGTTTTACTGAAACGTGAATTCATCTCTTGGGATGTGGATCCTCTATCCATCACCTTCCTAGTCATACTAACCCTACGTGTACGTAGCGAAGATCCCATCATCAACCGTCTCTAAACCTGGTTACCACTTCAAGGTATTGAGCTAAACATGCGTTACTAGGAGTCTTTCACCTAGACCTCCCACTTAGCTTGTCTTATAGACTTAACTTTCCCTAGTAGCATATGCTAACCATTCAAATTCTATCTAGGGCAACATACTTCATAAGCATTAGACGTTAATTACTTAAGAAAATCATGCCTGAACCATAACTATCCATACTCTATAAGTTATTAATCTACCAAGCATTCGTAAACATCAACAAGGTAAATAGCTAGGTAAATGTTTGAGGCTGGCTATCAATAAGTGACTTTTCATAAAAACAGACTTGTTAAATCATTCATAAACATTTGTAAGCATTAGAGTCACTCACAGCCTTTGGAAAATCCCTTTAAGATTAATGAGCTTCTCCTACTAAAGTCAACCCTATGAACACATCAAATTATTTAGTTACTAGTCATGGTTTCCCTTTTTAGACTTGCTTTCAGAATTAAGCTCACATTTATACAATTCGCTTTCAAATATTCTTAACTTACCTTAGGGCGTCGGATGCCTAGTCAAATTTAAAAAGGCTTAAACTTCAGCGAGTCACCTCCTTTCTGACGCCCACACCCAACACTTAGTAGGGTCTTTGGGGTGCCAAGCCCACGTTTAGCAAGTAGTTGCCTATTCGCCCAACAAATTCCATATTCAGTTTCTAAAGTCAATAGCTCAAAATCCATAACTTATTTTAAGAAAATTCCTTCTTCAAACATGCTCACAATCGTGTTAACAATGTTATCTCAAAGTTTCAGTATAAAACTCTTTGTGGTTTAATCTGAAGCTTTAAATCTTCCCCAGTGGCCCTAGACCGCGAAGCTGCCTGCTTGTTTAACACTTTCTATGTAGCTTCTAAAATATGTAACTCAAACTCCAAGCCTTAACTTGCAAAAGTTCCTTCTACAAACTTACTCATAAGGGTGATAAAAATTTTACCTTAAATTTTTAGCTTAAAATTTCATGTGATTTGGTTTAGATCTATATTTCTTCGTCGAGTGCCTGAAAAACCCAGAAAGATGAACCTTCAACTCTTCCTTCCTTCTCCGACCCTTTTTCCGGTGAGATCTCCCTTCCAAAGTTCGATTTCAGAAACTACACTCGTAGAACTTTCCAATGGTACCAAATTTGTCCAATTTGCTCAAGCAAAATCCCAAAATAAGCCCTAGAAGTTCTCCTCTTTTTTATACTACTGTCGAGTTCTTTGCTTGAAATCTCCTTAAGCCACCTCACCCATTAATGAAGATTATGGGCCGAGATTAAGCCATCTGTCTAGGTAACTAAAAGAGAAGTCCAAAACCAAGCATTTAAATATGAGATTGAGGGTCGAGATTAAGCTATCATATAGTGAACTCGATCATGTATGCTCTCTATGCTATCACTTAGTAAAACCTTTTTACTTGATAGCCTTTTTCGTGAGATTAATTCCGAAAAAATCGTCTATTTAATTTTGGAAAACCATTTTCCTTTTTATCTCACAGTTACCATAAAACTTCCAATAACCTCCCACTCAATTCAGTTGAGAAAAAGAATAATTAATTATCATCTAATTAATATGTTATAAATAAATATAATAACCAACTTATCATATTATATTTATAACCTATAGTTTGAATATTTCATCATATGAAACATATAAACTATAGTTCTTTTTATTTTATTTTATGGTATTTAATATAAATCATATTTATATTAATTCCTCCAATTAATGCATTTAATACATCATATCAATTATATTGTATATAATTGAATTTCCTCTTGTTAATTTGAACACTTCAAATTAACCAAAAACCTGATTCTCAACTTGAACCCATTGAGCTACCAAGGGGACCTCATGAACTTGCAACTTGAAGCTCTAACGGTACGTGAATAATTGAGTAAACTCTTTAATCACAAGATCCACCATCCATTAACTGTTGGTCACTCCATTAAAGACCGACAAGACCAACAGTTACACTATTCGCACTACAGATATATTTTTGTGTTCATATGACCAATCAATAGTGCGATGACCCTTCATAAATCGCTCGTAAGTACAACTGGGCCAATTCACTGTTTTGCCCCGTGTAGTTACATCTAACTCTTTAAGTACCATTGATTCCTCTAATGAACAATAAGTTATAGTCCTACTATGACTAAGTCCTCTCGGGCCAGGATAGGGTATGGCCACTATGTTCAAGACCCAAAATCAACTCTTAAGGGAGCAATTTATCTACTTACCACTACTTCAGGGAAGAAGTGAATTCCACCTTGTGTAGCTTAGTTCTCAGGTCCTCAATCAAACGAATCCCCAAAATGGTAGGCTTGTTGAGTTGGCAGTCTAGATACTCTCATCCATACAAATCAAAGGACCGCCTTCATAGGCAGGAGGTCCCAACTCACTTAGGATTAAGGTCATGTCATCTATGGTCATTTTAGTGAAATGTAAGTCTCAATTATCAACGACGTTATATAAAGAGAATAATCATCTCGTGGTCCGATCTTATAAAAACTCTTTGTATAAGATACCCTCGCTCGTATGTCTCCATATGAATGGTCAGGATCAGACCATTTGTAGTACTTTACAACACTTGTAAACATCTACAAAGTAGGCTATATCCCTAGTGTCAATAGGATAAGGTATCCCACTTTTATCCATCTACTACAGACAATTTAGGTTATTACTTAAGTCATGATCCACTTATATGTCTCATTTACATGCTTAAGTTACAAGAAATAACCACAGATCTTAGTTTATTGGATTTGAGTAAATGCATATAAAATAACATTTATTAATAACAATATGTGTACAAATGTTTACAAACTACAAGACCACCGAGAGAATTAGGACACCAATCCCAACAATCTTCTACTTGTCCTAATTCCTCGGGAAACTAATGTACAATACATAAAACAGTACAATATACAATAAACTAGGGCATACTCTATACCCCAGTATCATCTCCCACTTGCCCTTGACAAGGTGCCGCATGTCCCATAGACTCAGACTTTTTAGATGACCCTCGAACACTTTAGCCGTGAAAACCTTTGTAAACAGATCAGCAACGTTGTCCTCCGATGCGATCTTCATGACTATCACATCACCGTGATGCATAATCTCCTTGATCAAATGATACTTATGTTCAATATGCTTGCCTCTTTGATGACTCCAAGGTTCTTTAGAATTTACTACAGCCCCGCTGTTATCACAATAGAAAGTGATCGGCAAAGACAACTTCCAAATTGATAAGGAACTTCCTAAGCCAAACAGCCTCTTTAGCAGCTTCACAAGCGGCTACGTATCAACTTCCATAGTGGAGTCCGCGATGCATCCTTGCTTGATGCTTCGCCAAACTACAGCCCCTCCATTCAGAGTGAACACTGACCCTGATGTCAATTTCCGAGAATCTCTATCAGTCTGAAAGTCAGAGTCTGTGTATCCTATAAGGATCAAATCCTTATCTCCATACACGAGCATATAGTCTCTCGTTCTTCGAAGATATTTGAGAAATGTTTTGACCGCCATCTAGTGATTTAATCCTGAATTGGACTGATATCGACTGACAATCCCTACTGCATAGCTAATGTCAGGTCTAGTACATAACATTGCATACATAAGGCTACCAACAGCGGATGCATAGGGAATCCATCTCATTTCCTAAACCTTTTGAGGTGTCTTAGGATACCGTTCCTTAGACAAAACAATTCCATGCTTGAAGGGTAATAAACCCCTCGTGGAATTCTGCATCGAGTACCTGATCAACATCTTGTCAATATACGATGTCTAAGGCAAGGCTAACTTTTGTTCTTATGATCCGAATGATCTGGATCCCTAGAACAAACTGCGGCTCTCCCAAATCTTTCATTTTGAATTGGGCAACTAGCCACTATTTAATGCTAGTTAGAAAACCTACATCATTCCCAATGAGTAGGATTTCATCCACATACAACACCAAGAAAGCTACTGAGCTGTTGATGATTTTCTTGTAAACACAAGGCTCATCAACATTTTGATCAAAGCCAAATTTGATCACACTATCAAATCTAATGTTCCAAGTTTTAGATGCTTGTTTCAGCCCATAAATGGACCTATTAAGCTTACAAAACTTTTGGTCTTGATTTGGAACAATGAATCCCTTTAGTTGAGCCATGTAGATGGTCTCCTCAAGATTACCATTCAGAAAGGCAGTCTTGACGTCCATTTGCCATATCTCATAATCATAAAATGTGGCTATGGACAGGAGAATCTTGATAGACTTCAACATGACAACAGGTGAGAAAGTTTCCTCATAGTCCACTCCCTCGACCTAGGTATAACCCTTTGCCACGAGTCTAGCCTTAAAGGTCTACACCTTTCCATCTACACCTCTTTTTCTCTTATAGATCCACTTACAACCTATAGGTTTTACCCCATCAAGCTGATCCACAAGTTCCCAGACTGAATTGAAGTACATAGACTCCATTTTCTGATTCATGGCTTTAATCTACTCATCTTTGTCAGCATCCTCCTTTGCTTGCTTATAAGTCAATAGATCCTCAACCCTATCAACAGACAGGATGTTTCGGGTTTCATTCAAACCCATATAGCATTCCGGTGGGTTCACAACCCTCCCACTACGTCGAGATAGTCTCAATTCTTGAGATGGTTGACTAGATGAACCGACATCAACAACTCTTATTGATCTATCAGTCTATTCAACAACTCTTGTTGAACTCTTAGTAGTCTCATTAGAAATCTCATTTAAAACAAGCTTACTTCATGGCTTATGATCCCGTATGTGGTCTTCTTCCAAGAAGATAACATTTGTCGATACAAATATCTTGTTCTCACTTGGATCATAGAAGTATTGGTTTGTGGTAAAGCAAATAAAACAAGTAACTGAGCAAAAATACAAGATGTGAAGTAAATATCATATATTAACAACACAAGCGTTCGTACAAACTATTTACAAACTACAGGACACAAGACTTTAGGGCATCAACCCCAACACTAGCAACCTTTGTTGAGAATCAAATTGTTAAAAGCCATTTGTAGATATTCAGATATCTAAATGGCTAGATTAAAATATAGAAAGTTTAAAGATTTCTAGATCTGACTGTTAACAAAAAGTTGTTGAGACAGATCAGATGCATCATACTCAAAGAGTTGAGAGTACCTCAATGTAGTGGGAGGAAAGTGTGCTTCCTGGTCATTATTAAGATTAAAATACAATCTCCTTATAGTTTTATCTAAAACCTATTGTATACTAAAATGTTTACAATAATTCTCTCGGCTAAAGTGTTTGAGAATTACCTAGTAGGACTAAGAATACCAGATAACCTAGGGCAAGTGGGAAAATATTGAGTATAGAGATACCGAATGGTAAAAGATGGGTATGGGATGCCCTGTTTATTGTATTTCTTTATAAAACTTAGAAACTCGGTCTTATATATCGGATGTATAAGTTACCACTGGAGTTTTAGTCCAAGTGGGAGTTTGTTGGGTTTTATGTCCTAAAACTTGTGGTATGTAAACAATGGAGCTTATTCTGAAAATTCAATAAAAGTGTTATTGAATAGATCTATTGCTTAAATAGAAATCCAATAAACCTAAAAGTCCCTTGACTATTGGATGAGTACTTGAACTTTATGTGGAGACATAAAGGTGGATCAGGTTCGAGTAAATAGTCAAAATGATCTATATACATGGATAAGGTTGGGTACCTTATTCTGGTAACACTATTGGATACAACCTGCTTTGTAGTTATTACAAGAAGTTGTAAAGTGCTACAAACGAAGTGATCCTAATTCGTTCATGTTGGAAATGAGAAGTGAGGGTGTTCTTGTGCAAAAGAGTTTATACAAGATCGGACCACGAAATGAGTCACTCTTACTTTATAACGCTGTTTACTGTTTAAGACTAACTATTTCAAAGCGATGACCTAGGTAACTTGACCTTAATCCTGAGCTAACTATGAACTCCTGTTTATCTGCGATTGGCCTTAGATTTGCATAGGTGAGGGTTGACTCAACAGCGCCGGCTCAATATGACTGCTATTTCAGAGGTAAGACTGGATAGATAGCTAGGGAACATAGGGTGCAAGAGGGAATTCACTCATAACCGCTTTAGGGATAGTAGAGAGGTCGTTCCCTTAAGTACTGATTTTGGGGCTTGAACAAGGGATCTCGCCCTCTCATTTGGCATGAGAGGGACTCGGTTTTGTGATTGGATCACAAAAAAAATTGTTCATTAGGGGATCAGTGGGGACTTAAGGAACAAGAGGTAATTTCAAGGGTAAAACAGATATTTAACCCAACCGTTATTATGAACAACCTGTGAAAGGTTAACTTACTAATCATGGTTATGTCGAGTGGACATAATATATCTACAGTGAGTTAACGAATAGGGGTTAGATCAGTCTAATGAGTGGTCGTGCTTTAGTGGAGTGACTTTTTAGTTAACGAATAGGGGTTAGATCCGTTTAATGAGTTTAGCCGATAATCTCGGATCGTTGGAGCCCATGATCTGTAGGTCCATGAGGTCCCCCTACTAGCTCAGAAATAGATTAGCTCTAGATTAGTGTGATAAGTTAATTTGAAACGTTCAAATTAAAATCAAACAAAAATTGGAGAAAATATATTTAAATATGATTTAAATATATGAAGATGAATTTGTGTAAAAATTAATTTAATATTAGATATTAGAATTATTTAAATTGTTTAATTAATTATTTATTAATTTTATTAGAAAATTAATTTTTGAAATTAATTTGTAAAATTAATATATTTTGATTTTAGAAATAAAATATGATTTTAAAATCAAAATGGATTTTGGAAATTGAAAATTATACAAAACTTGAAAATGGGTTTTTCAAAGTTCATCTTCAAGTAGCTCACAAGGAACCCACTTTCTCCTTTGGTTTACTCCAAGCATGAGCTGCATCCCATGTAGCATATCTCTTTGCATGATAGTCTGCAATATATTGAAGAGATTGGAGTGAAGAAAGATGGGAGAACCGACTGAATTTTTGCTGAAAAATTCGGATGAAAAAGGTGTTCTTTAATGGGTTGGTTCAGTGAGCTTTCTCAATATTCCCTTTGATTACAGCTTATTTGGAGTCCCACAACTCAATCTAGAGCACGTAGGGAAGATCTTGTAGTGGTCTACACAAGGATTCAGAGGATTTTGTAGCTGGAAATAGAGATTTCGTTGGTTTGGCCAAGGTATGTTTATGAAACCCATTATACTCTGTTTTTAGCATGTTTCTTTTCAACCAAAATTAATGAATTAGAATGCTTATGGATCCTAATTTCTTCTTATGTGTGATGGTGTCCCTCCAAAAATTGGTATCAGAGCATCTTATAAGCATTCAGTTCAAATTAATTTTGGTTTGGTGGGTGTTTTGTATGAAAATATGAAACTGTTGTAATGATGTGGTTTTTTGAGTTTTTGACTTTAATTTCTCTTTTATTTCCCATTTAAATTTATAATTGGCTCTTGTTTGATGAGCTTTAATGTCTTCCCAAGAGTCTGTAATTTATTTGGAGTCATTAGAGTTGAAATTAAGATGTAATTCGAAGAAACAAGTGAAGGGGCTGAGTTGCAGATTCCAGACAATCAGCCTCTGTTCATATCGCCGTTAAGCTTCAATAGCTAAATGATCGTTTAGCTTCATACGTTAGATGATATGAAGGAAAAGGTAAACGATCGTGTAGCTTCGAGCGTTAATCGTTTAGGTGTTGTGTGCTAGACGATCGTCTACCTCGGGAGCTAACGATGCGTTGTTTTGCTATGCGATTGCACTACACGATCGTGTAGCTTCCGGTGGGAGCTAAGCGATGCGGCGAAGAGTATGCGATGGCACTGAGCGATCGATTACACGATCGTTTACATTTGATTGAGAGCTAAGCGATGTGGCGAAGAGCTATGCAATGGCATTGAGCGATCGCTTACACGATAGTTTACCTTTACGGGAGCTAAGCGATATGACGAAGAGCTATGCGATGGTGCTGAGCGATCGCTTACACGATCGTTTACCTATGAGTGGCAGCTGAGTGATGCGTCGATTGCTATGCAATAGCACTAGGTGATCACTTACCTCGAGCACACACTAAATGATCAAGACTAGGTGCTAAATGGTGGAGCTATGCGATAGTGTTTGACACTAAACGATCGTGTAGCATCCTCCGGCGCTAGACGATGACACTATACGATAGAAGGCAAACACTATATGATCGTGTAGCTTTGTTAAACAATAGGCGTTAGTTGCTAAACAATGAAGCAAACACTAAACAATCAAGCCAAATACATGACGATTGTCGTCAATGCTAAACGATCTGACTTAGCGAGATTTTGAGCGAGAGCAAGAGAAGCTGGTTCGACCTGTTCTCTTGAGGTTTGGTCCAGTTCAGCTTCAAATGGTTTGTGGTTGGTTCGGTTCAGTCTCTGCTGGTCCGATTCAGATGGTTCGGGTCTAGTTCAAGCGGTTTTGGAGCGGTTCGAGCGGTGTTGAAGCTGTTTTTGTAATAGTTAGGCTTTTGTTTGCTTGTTTTTGCCAAAACTAAAACCATATCAGTACATGTTTAATTATTTATGAATTGGATGTATGTTATAATTAAATAAATCTTGTATGTGCATATAGTATGCCATTTAGATTTAAAATCCCACCATAGGAAGCATGCAACATGCATTGAAAGTATGTTATAATTTGTTATAATAGTATGCATATTAGGGTTTTTTGTATTTAATATAAGTGTTATATTAGATATTGAATGCCTGTATGTTGTGGATGTTTAGCATGTCTAAAGTTTTATAAGCTGTTATAAAATTGGGTTAGACATTCAAAATCCATAACGAAGAACAGCTGCATGCTCAGGTTAACCACTTGTTTTAATTAGTTAAAATAGGTCGTTAAACTTGTAAAACTAGGGTTACTAACTCAACCGGTATATAATCCTGTCGAAGGTTGGGGGTATTTAAGTTGATGGTCTACGGAACATCTCCTATCTGGGGATTATGGCCGAATAATTGAGCATTGGTAACCAGTTTTATGGGTATCCGTGAGCGATGTGAGGTAATAAAAGGGTTTATCACCTAGACATTGTAGGTTTAAGTCCATTTACAAGAGTTATACATGGATAAACCACATAGACTTAAGGTTATTTTATTTAGCTGGAGAAAAACCTAAGTATGTAGTTACCCAAACATTAGAACACTTCAGTGATAGTGAATAACTTCTATATGATAGAGTTAGTAGAAAACTTCAGCGGGAGAGTAATAACATACACGGTATGTTATTCTTAGCTCTCATGTCCCTAAGAGTTTACAGCCTGGATTTAAGCAGTACTTCGTGTCACCCTGGGAGTGACCTCCCTATGGAAAGTATATTTTAGCTTAAATTTAGACTCAGGTGAATAAAGGGAAGTTGTTCGAATAGAAATCAAGTGTATGATTTCAACTACCACATCTCTACATTGTTCACACCGTGAGATTCATATGACGCTTCGTGTCACCCTGGGAGTTGTTGGATTTTATGTTCTAAAACTCGTAGTTTGTAAATTGATAAACATATTCTATTTTGTTTTTTCGATAAAATTGTTATTGAAATTGTAATCTTGATTCCAATAAACTAAGGTCCTGAGGCTATATAATGTAGACTTGAATGTTATGTGATGACATAAAACATGGATCAAGTTCGAGTATATAGCCTAAAATAGTTTATAGTATAGGGATAAGGTTGGGCGCCTTGTTCTGGGACACTATGGATGTGGCCCACTTTGTAGTTAGTACAAACTATGTGATCCTGAATCGTTCATATAGAGATATGTGAGTGGGGGCATCCTATGCAATGAGTTTGTATAAGACTAGACCACAACTTAGTCACTTTTGCTTTATAACACTGTTTACTGTATAAAACTGACTAATTCAAATTTGATGAACTAGGTAACTTGATCTCAATCTTGAGCTAACTATGAACTCCTATTTATTCGGGATTATCCTTAGATCTGCATGGGTGAAAGCAGCTCAACAGCGCTGGCTCAATAAGTCTCCCATTTCAGGGGTAAGACTGGGTAAATAACTGGGGACTGATGCGTTATTTTTATGAATGAAAATATGGATGATATGCGTTGATGGATTGCGTGTGCACTCAAGTTTTCCCAGCGGAATTCAAGTGTAAATTCCCCTGAGTTTCCTGGTAAGTCCAGGGTCGATCATAGGGACTTGTGAAAATAGATTGCGTTGATAATTTTTGGATGAAAACATTGCAGTAACCAAGTGAATAAATAAAGTGTTGGTTGTTGATTGCATTGATTGAAAATAAATAAATAAATGTGACGAATTTGAGAAACGAAAGTGCGTTGATAGATGCAATGAGTATGCAATGAACGAGTTGAGAAGATCTTTAGCTAGCGTTACATGGGAATGCGCCAGACTATGCGATCATGTTACTACCGTGCACAGTAAGTCATTTTCCAATGTAATTGCAATGCTCCTAAATCTAGGATGCATGTGTTGCATACAAAATGTCCATAGAGCTATTCCTAAGACTCTACTCTTGTCCTATGTGTTGATGCAAAATGCATGAAAGCAAGGTGACCGCATACAAATCGTATCGTATCGCTAAGATGCATGTGATGCGTTAATAACAAATAGTGCTCATTCCTAAGTGCCTATCTCTCGTTTATGCGTTCCAATCTGGTTCTTCCAAACCTAGATTCTGACCTGACCTTCCCAAGTCTAGATCCTGTCTTTAGACTACCCTCCTGAGTATCTCTAATAGACGAATGAAGCATACATAAACAAGATAATCACAAAGAATGAAGATTCCCTAGTTGTGCTAGCTAAATGCTTCTCAACCCATTCAACTAATTTAGCTACTCATGCGTGAATTACAGAGAGTGAACAGATATAGAGAAAGACATTCCATTCTTATAACTGAGTTGAGTACAAAAATGATAATGGAAAGTAAAGGTAGAGAGCCTAGTGGCAATTCCTTGCTGACCGAGGCTTTTTACACTGAATCTCTATTCTGATCTACAAATATTCCTACTTCCGAGGCGTCGGCCCTCTCTCTATCTTGGAGCTTCCGGTGCTTTCCCAAGCTTTCCGGAACGATCTATCAGCACACCTTCTTCCTCGTGTCCACCTTAAAATGAAAGACTATGGACAGAGATGTGAACTTGTAATGTGATGAAGTAATCAACTACTTAACCCCTTCTCTAAAGAATGCACTTGGTATTTATAGAGTTTCCATGGTGAAAGGCGACTTCTCTCTCCTGGTTGTACAGATAGGACAACTTTAATTCTTGACTGATGCATCGGATAATTGTCATTGATAAAGCTAAATGTACTTCGTGACCATTATCGACTATCAACTTAATTTGGATCTGACTGCCGTCAGCTTTCTGTCCCATCGCTCTTAATTGTCCTTTCACCCGGATGCACTCACCATATTGCGCTGACCAAGTTGCGGTGATTCTTCTTAGGCAAATGTTTGCGAGCACGATCAACGCAAAGTCTTGCAGTGAAGTTGCACTCGACCAATTTATTCCTATGATCGCAATCTCTGCATTGCGTTAATGCATATTCTGCACAAAAAATGTAAAGATCAACTGCTTTAATGCGTTGGACGCATGTGACTGCAATATTATAGAATTTATGCTTAATGGACGCAATTTAACATATTTCATCAACACAATCCATCATTGTTTAAAAATTTAGTACTATGATAACGTGCATTTCTGCCCATTATCACACCCCCAAATTTAAACAATGTTTGTCCTCAAGCATAAGCTAAAGATTCTTTTAGCAAGTTAACCGTAAAGTTTTCTTCCCTCGATTTCTCAAGGATACTTCATTCAAATCCTATATATCAGAATTTTCTTAAGTCTTATTCAAGTCTCTTCTTAAAATATTTCTAAGACTTAGGAATTGCAAGCTTAACTTTCAAAAGGACTTTACTAAATTCTGGAACATCGCATGATTTATTTCAAAAAGAAAATTTTCCTCCGGGGTGTCAAATGATTTACCCTTACACAAAAAATTTTCTTTATTGCTATTTTTTTCTGACCTTGTGCTGATCCGAATGCCTTGCTTTCGTTTTGGCTTGCTCCCACGTGTGTCATGCGGACATCCAACTACGAGCAATGCACTCTTTCTCAGACTAAACTCATACCGATTTGGCAGTGGAGTTGCAGTCATTGGTTTATGTGTTGAGCCTGGTGACTTACTTTCGTTTTGGCTTTCCTCCATGTGCGTCATGCGGATATCCAACTACGGGTAAGTGCCTTTCACAACTTAACTCTTATCAACATGGGTTTTCCGTTGCGTTGACAGTGGAGTTGTTATTCTCAGAATATATATATATATAGCAAGGTCGAAAATAAATACCTCACCCCAAATTTAAAATGCGGCAATGTCCTCATTGCCAAAAGAAATTAAAATAGTCATGCGATGGTCATAAAATGTTGGTAAAGAGAGTTTGAAAGAAAGCTAGCAAACCCCGAACTTCTAAAAATATTTCCTAAGGTGACTATCTTAAGATTAAGTTGACTCTAATGTATACGAAAGACATAGAAGCATATTTTTCATCATTGAAATCATCCTTGGCAAAGAAACAACATGCAGTGAACTACTAAATTTATCTACTTGTCAAATGATTGCGGTAATTAAGAAGGATGCGGTGATAAAACGTAAAATGCAATGTGATAGTGCAAAATTTGAAATAAAGATAAGGAAGAGTACACCCCCAAATTTTGCACTGTCGTCCGCATTGGGTATTGATGCATCTATCCTTACGGCGATCTTTGATTCTTTGGATTGCGGTGATGGAATGAGATCATTTACTTCTTCGCAATCCTGTGCCTTAATCCTTGTAAACAGACAAAGAAAGGGTCAAGTGATTTTAAAACAAAACAAGATTTTTTTTAAAAGAAAAATAAGTGAAATACTGATAATAGTAAAGTGATGAAGAGTTAAATATTCAAGAGTTGAGTAAGGGATAGCCTGGGTTTTTCAACTTTGTGGAGACTGTTTCTGGCTGGAAATCTCCTTCGCAATATGCCTTTATCCGTTATCCATTAACTTTAAATGTTCGACTGCCATCCTTGGTGATCAGTTCCACCACACCATGTGGAAATATTTATTTGATGATGAAGGGACCGGACCAGCGCGAATTTAATTTTCCCAGGAAGAGCCGTAATCTCGAATTAAAGAGTAAGACCTTTTGCTCGACTTGGAGGTTTCTAGCGCATATGCGTTTATCATGCCAGCGCTTGGTGCGCTCTTTATAATCTTCGCATTTTTATATGCATTGACCCTTCATTCTTCTAGCTCGACCAGCTGCAGTTTTCGAGCTTCCCCTGCTTTCTTCAAATCAAAATCTAGTTTCTTGACCGTCCACAATGCTTTATACTCCAACTCCAAAGGAAAATGACACGCCTTGCCAAATACCAACGCATAGAGGGACATACCTATTGGTGTTGTAAATACGGTCCGGTATGCCCACAACGCATCATCAAGCTTCATCGCCCAATCCTTCCGCGAAGGTTTTACCACCTTCTCAAGTATCAACTTAATTTCACGATTGAACACTTCAGCCTGGCCATTTGTTTGCGGGTGGTATGCGGTGGCCACCTTGTGGAGGATATTGTACTTACGCAGTAGCTCCTTTATATTGTGGTTGACAAAGTGTGATCCTTCATCACTTATGATGGCACGGGGAGTGCCAAAATGAGTGAAAATATTTTTCTTGAGGAACTGGGAGACTACCGCCACATCACTTGCAGTGCATGCAATTGCCTATACCCACTTGGAAACGTAATCGACGGCTAATAAGATATAATGCTTGCCATGCAAAGGAGGGAATGGTCCCATGAAATCAATCCCTCAAACGTCAAATAATTCTAGCTCCAAGATAGTGTTCATTGGCATTGCTTATTCCATGAAATGTTGTCAGTGCATTGACACCGATCACATTTCATTGCATAGTTAGCAACATCTTTAAATAATGAAGGCCAAAAGAATCCACTTTGCAAAATTTTATCTGCAGTGCGTTGCCCTCCAAAGTGCCCTCCATATGGCGAATCATGGCATTGTGACAATATGTGTTGTTGAGCAGCATTTGGTACGCATAATCGAATGATTTGGTCTGCACCTCTTCTATACAAATTCGGCTCATCCCAATAATAGTGTTTGCATTCATGCTTGAGCTTCCTCTATTGAGGGTAGGTGTAATCTTCAGGAAATTGTTCACAAACCAAATAATTAACGATGTCCGCATACCAGGGAAATTCTTCTATGTGAAACAGCTGCTCATCTGGAAATACAACACTCACTTCAGATTCATTGCGATCAACCTCGGGATTTTCCAATCTGGACAAGTGATCCGCATATTGATTCTCTATCCTCTTCCAATCAATTATTTCGATATCAAATTCTTGAAAGAAGAGAACCCATCTGATCAACGTCGGCTTTGCGTCCTTCTTTGTCATCAAATATTTGATTGCCGAGTGATCAATGTGAATGAGTACCTTGGTTCCCAATAGATATGCCCGGAATTTTTCCAACGCAAAAATCACAGCAAGGAGTTCTTTTTCAGTGGTGGTATAATTGATTTGAGCAGGGTTCAGAGTTTTACTCGCATATGCGATGGGGTGTAAAATAGTTGTCTTCTTTTGCACTAATTCGACTCCCATCGCATACCCGCTTGTGTCACACATGATTTTGAACGGCAGTGTCCAATCCGGCGCAATCAAGACGGGCGCGATAATCAGCGCATCTTTTAAAACTTGGAATGCGTTGAGGCAATCATTGTCAAATTCAAACCTTATGTCCGCCTCTAACAATGCATTTAGTGGTCGTGCTATTTTAGAAAAGTCCTTGACGAATCGTTTGTAAAATCCAGAGTGCCTCAAGAAGCTTCACATAGCCTTCACGCTAGTTGGAGGTGGAAGTATTTCGATTGCGTCGATCTTTGCTTTGTCCACCTCCAACCCTTCTCGGGAGACCTTGTGTCCCAACACTATACCCTTTTTCACCATGAAGTGACATTTTTCCCAATTGAGCACCAAGTTCGTTTCTTCACATCTTTTCAGAATTTTCTCTAAATTGGTCAGGTAGACTTCATAAGTGTTCCCATAAATGGAGAAACCATCCATAAATATTTCCACCGAGTCTTCGAGAAAATCTAAAAAGATCGCCATCATGCACTTCTGGAACGTGCTCGGCGCATTACAGAGACTAGACGGCATGCGGTGAAAAGCGAATGTCCCATATGGGTAGGTGAATGTGGTCTTGTCTTGGTCTTCAGAAGCTATCATGATTTGATTGTACCCGGTATATCCATCCAAGAAGTAGTAAAAATCATTCCCTACTAGTCTGTCTAGCATTTGATCAATGAATGGCAGAGGGAAGTGATCTTTCTTTGTGGCCGCATTCAATTTGCGGTAGTCCATACATATGCGCCATCTAGTGATGGTTCTTTATGATATTAATTCATTGTTCTCATTTGGGACTACCGTCATTCCGCCCTTCTTCGGTACACATTGCACGGGACTGACCCACGTGCTATCTGCAATGGGATAGATAAAGCTCGCATCCAGCCATTTGATAATCTCCTTTTTAACGACCTCCTTCATCGCAGGGTTAAGTCTGCATTGATTTTCAATAGTTGCCTTGTAGTCGTCCTCAAGACGAATGTGGTGCATGTAGTACGCGGGGCTAATTCCTCTGATGTCAGTAAGCGTCCAGCCAATTACTCACACATGTTTCTTGAGAATGCTCATCAACGCATTCTCTTGATCTTCATTGAGCGTAGAGGAAATTATCACTGGCAGCTTCTCATTCTGCCCCAGAAATGCGTACTTCAAATGTGTTGGTAGGGTCTTTAGTTCAAGTGTTGGTGGTTCCACCAAGGAAGGTTGCGTTGTTTTTCTTTCTTCTTTTGGCTCTTCTTCTTGTGTTGCGATCATTTCTTCTTCTTTGTTTGTTTTTGCTACGTTCGTATTGCAGACAGCTACGGATGCGTTGGCATCCTCTTATTCACACTCTTCATCAAAATTTTCTTCTTCAATCAAATTCAGGTCATCGTCAGAATCTTGTAGGTCTTCCTCATTCGGGAATTTCATGGCACGAATTATATTGAATTTGAGCTTTTGTCCATTTATGTTCAAAGTGATTTCTCCCTTGTGCACATCAATTTAAGCACGACCCGTTGATAAGAAAGGTTGCCCCAAAATGATGGGCACATCTTTGTCGGCCTCATAGTCTAGAATGATAAAGTCAGCTGGCAAAATAAATTTATCAATCGTGATCAACACATCCTTCACCTTACCTTCTGGATGAACCAGAGATCTGTCAGCCAATTGGAGAGTCACTGATGTGTGCACGAGTTGCCTCACACTTAATTATCTAAAGATTAACAACGACATCAAATTTATGCTGGCCCCCAAGTCACACAGGGCTTGCCCAATATAGAGTCCTCCTATGGAGCAAGGAATAGTAAAGCTCCCAAGATCGCTCATCTTTGGTGGAATAATTAATTTGGAACTTTGCATTAATGCCACCGTGGCAAATTTTCCAGTGCCTCTTTTCTTAGTTACCATGTTCTTCAGAAACTTGGCATAGGCAGGCATTTCCTCAATCGCTTCACTGAAAGGAATGTTAACATGTAATTGCTTTAACATAGATAAGAAGCGTTGATACTATACCTCTTCGTTTTTCTTCTTTCTTAGCCTCTAAGGGAAAGGTGGTAACTGGACTTTCACGGTTCCCATTTCATTTGACTTTGAGGTTGATGCAACCTCAGGTTCCACTGCTTCATTTTCTCTTTCTTCTTCTTACGTTACCGCAATCTCAGGCTCGGTTGCGATGGAAGTTGTTCTACTCTGATCCTTCTTTTCTCCCTCCATAGTCTTTCCACTGCGCAATGTCACAACCTAATATTGCTCCTTACCTGATCCCCCTGGGTTGCGTGGAAGTTCGGTAGAACTTGGCAGCGCCCCTTGCAGTCTACTTTTTAGCTCAGTTGCAATCTGGCCCATTTGCAATTCGAGGTTGCGGATGGACATAGCCTGACTTTGAAGCACTGTCTCATTTTTCTCTATATATTGCTTCAATAGGCTTTCCAGAGAAGAGGATTGCAGTGGTTGTTGTAAGCTACTTGCTTGATTGCTCTGTTGACCGTTGTTGCGTTGGAAGAATCCAGGTGGCCCTTCTTTTTGCGCCACAGGTTGAAAATTTTGTTGTTGATTCTTCCAAGCAAAATTGGGGTGGTTTCTCCACCCGGGGTTGTAAGTGTTTGAAAAGGTATTATTCTTTACAAAATATATGGACTATGGATTTTCAGGCAATCTTCCATCGCATGCCCATCACCGCAAGTCGTACACCTTGTGGTGTTTTGACTGATTGCGTTAATTTGTCCACTTGCGGTGTTGGGCTGCTGATCGCCATTCCTTGAATCAAATTCATCATTGCGGTCATTTGGTTTTGTAATGAAACAATGGCACCATTATTTGCATCAAAATCTTTAACTCTCAATCTCTGGTCACTCTCCCTCCAGTCTTCGTGGTTCTTGGAGATGCGGTCCAGAATATTCTTTGCCTTCTTGTAAGTTTTGTCAAGCAGACCACCAGCGGCTGCCGCATTGGCAGCAGTCTGCAAAGCAGGGTTCAAACTGTGATAGAAAATTTCCATTTGAAGGCAGTCTGGTAGCCCATTATGCAGAAATCTCGTACCAACCTTTTAAACCTCGGCCAAGCATTGTTGAGCGATTCGTCCATATCTTGTTCAAAATTGGTAATAAGCTTTCTTCGTCTTGCGTTCTCGGCAGGTGGAAAATACTTTTTCGTGAATTTCTCCACTACCTGCTCCCAAGAAGTAATCTCTCCTGGTTCGAGTGAATAAGCCCATTTCCTAGCCTGATCACAGAGAGAAAATGGGAACAACGTTAGTCGAACTTCTTCAGTAGAGATGTTCGGGAACAAAAGTATTGCAGATTTCAATAAAACTTCAGAGGTGGGTGTACGGGTCCTCGCCACGCCTTCCTCCGAATTGACCTATAGTCTGGATCATCTGCAGCATCACCAGTTTCATCTTGAATCTACTTCCATCGAGGGTAGGCCTCATGATTCCCGAAGAGAAATCATAGAGGTTTGGTGATGCATAGTTCCTAATGGGCCTATTGCGATCTTTTGCCAACAAAATCGGATTCGCCATGACATTATTATCATTTGGTGCTCCACCTCCAGGCTGCTCCACCATCTCTTCGTTATCGGATTGTGGTTGCTATTGGCGATCTCGTAGTCTCCTTCGAAATGTTCTCTCAATCTCCAGGTCGTAGTTCGCCAGAGATTGAGAGTTCTGCAAAGAAATCACAAAAATTACCGTTAACAACTATTTTGCCGAAGTCCCCAGCAACGACGCCAAAAACTTGATGCATTATTTTTATGAATGAAAATATTGATGATATGTGTTGATGGATTGCGTTGTGCACTCAAGTTTCCCCAGCAGAATTTAAGTGTAAATTCCCCTGAGTTTCCTGGTAAGGCCATGGTCGATCACAGGGACTTGTGAAAATAGATTACGTTGATAATTTTTAGATGAAAACTTTGCGATAACCAAGTGAATAAATAAAGTGTTAGTTGTTGATTGCATTGATTGAAAATAAATAAATAAATGCGGAGGATTTGAGAAATGAAAGTGCGTTGATGCAATGAATATGCGATGAACGGGTTGAGAAGATCTTTAGCTAGCGTTACTTTGGAATGCGTCAGACTATGCGATCATGCTACTACCATGCACAACAAGTCATTTTCCAATGTAATTGCGATGCTCCTAAATCTAGGATGCATGTGTTGCATGCAAAATGTCCATAGAGCTTATTCCTAAGACTCTACTCTTGTCCTATGTGTTGATGCAAAATGCATGAAAGCAAGGTGACCGCATACAATCGTATCGTATCGCTAAGATGCATGTGATGTGTTAATAACAAATAGCGCTCATTCCTAAGCACCTATCTCTCGTTTATGCGTTCTAATCTTGTTCTTCCAAACCTAGATTATGACCGTACCTTCCCAAGTCTAGATCCTGTCCTTAGACTACCCTCCCGAGTATATCTAATAGACGAATGAAGCATACATAAACAAGATAATCGCAAAGAATGAAGATTCCTTAATTGTGCTAGTTAAATGCTTCTCAACCCATTCAACTAATTTAGCTACTCATGCGTGAATTACAGAGAGTGGACAGATATAGAGAAAGACATTCCATTCTTATAACTGAGTTGAGTACAAAAATGATAATGGAAAATAAAGGTAGAGAGCCTGGTAGCAATTCCTTGTTAACCGAGGCTTTTTTACACTGAATCTCCATTCCGATCTACAAATATTCCCGCTTCCGTAGACATCGGCCCTCTCTCTATCTTAGAGCTTTCGGTGCTTTTCCAAGCTTGTCGAAATGATCTATCGGCACACCTTCTTCTGAGTCCAAAGAATAGCAGGGAAACTCTGTGGTGGTCCGGCAGAGTTCGGGTCGAGATTCAGCGAGAAAAAGCATTTTTCGGGAGCTACAAAGGTTATACACTATCTCTTTTTAGTTTACTGTTTCTCCTATATTTGCATGCTAATTTCTTTTTAATTAGAGACAATTAGAGTGTAATTAGATCCTTATTCCACTGCGTATGTCTCGTGTTCCATCAGGAGTGACTGATAACTTGTAGAAATACAAGTTATTTATACTGCTTTTTTAGATATTGCACCCAAAAGAAAGGAAAGTTGCGTCAATTGTATAGAAATTAGCTAAGAAATGCGAGAATTAGAAATTGTCGTCAATACACCCACTAACACCATTGTGGTGGTAGAAAAGAATATTTCAAGTCTGTTTTGCAGGAAATCAAGTCACCGCATGCATTCAAGGCTCAAGATAAAAAAAAAAAAAAAAAAAAAACGCATCTACGTGGCATTGTGTCCATCATTTAGGAATGAATAGACGATCAACGCAATGACAGCGCATGCGATAATCGATCCAGAGCTTAACTTCAACCGCATGCGGTAATAAAAAAAACAACACCGCATGTGGACAAATGATCGAAGATGCAAAAGAGCAACGCAATTGCGGAGGATCCAGACACGTGTACAGCTAACCGTTGTGCATTTCTGACGGGGTTGATCGTGTAACAGAAGGAATATTCACTCCACCATTTCCGAAATTGCCATAACAATAAAGTGGGGTCCATACTGTAGAGAGTTAAAGCTCAGCCTATAAATAGCCTCTAAAATTCTATTGGAAAATATATTTGATACGGGCATATTTTGATATTTGTATATTAAGAGAGAGACTGGTCTCAAGAGCCTAATCGGAGAAGATCCGAGAAAATTTAAGAGACAAGGCCGAGAGGTGAGTCTCAGGAAAAATCCTTTCAATCCTTGCTTTTGAAGCTCTGTACCAAGGTCACTTCTACCGGACGAGCAAGCCTGAGAGGGAAGCTCTTCTGTACATTCATTCCATTCGCCGGCAAGCAAATCCACCGTCCAAATCTGTGTCAAGATGCTGACACTCTTCTGTATTTTTTTGACACTCTTCTGTATTTGTTTCTATCTCTTATCATCAGTTGTATTCACTTCCTTAATCTCTGTCATTCATACCATGTATCAGACGCTAAATATTAGTATTGAATGTCATGATCTTTTTTATCTCCATCTTTCTGTCTATTTTCGTTCCTCATTGAGCCGCTTTCTCCATGATGTTTTCTTAATCCTCTAGTAAATAGCATGAATCTTACAAGTAAATTAATCTGGGTTAAGGAAATAAATATGTTTAGCTAAAGCATGCTAGACGTCATCTTCACCTGTGAGAGCAGAAGTGAAGATGCCATTCCTCCTGTCGAGAGAAGGTTGGAAAAAATGTGTTAACTAAAGCGATAAGTACTTCCAGAGATGGAAGCAACCTTGCGTTCATTACGTTCATTCCTGTTTCACCACAGAGATGTGGGAACATGGCCGATCATCGAGAGGTGTACATCAAGGGAAAGAGAAACTGTAGTTATGTCTTTAACGCAATTAATGAACTTGCAATGTTTATATTAATTACCCCTTCTATTTCTGTTTCATGCATAAAGACTTGCCACCGCATAACACAACCCTTTGTATAATCTTCACAGTTAGTCTCAAACTCAGTATCATGTATCAGTATCTTGTATCTTGTATCATAATAGCTTAGGTTTACTTTTATCGCATTTTATTTTATTATCGCAACTTTACTTTACTACACGATTTTACTTTACCGCAAATTTAATTTCCTGTACAAACACACACTTTTATTAATTGAAAACCCCCAGTCGCATATATCACAAATGTAACGCATTAACTAAGCAATCCCTGTGTTCGACCTCGAATCACACCGAGAAACATGCGTTGGAATTATACTTGGTTTCAATGTAAGGAAACTTGTGACAACACATAGCATACTACAAGCATTTCATTACTAACGCATACATCTAGAAGTAGTATCGCATAAAGTGTGCATGAGCAACAACACAACGTAAGATTACCTTTTGTGTTACAAGTTTATGGCAACATGGACTTGTATCCTGCATCATCCATGCGTTGTGTGACATAAGATCAATTTTGTGTTGTCAAGTTTATGGTGCCGTTGCCGAGAATTGGTAATGGTTAGTGTTGAGTACGTTTGTAGTATGTGTAGGACAGATCTCTTTGTACTGGCTGTTTATCATGGAGAGCAGTCTGATGGCTTATGAGTACTGGAGTGATCCAGAAATTCTAAGCTAACCTAGAGATCAGGTGTATTTTTCGCGCAAGAGCACATCAGAACCAGATTAAGCACCAGAACTTTAAGACCTATGGTTGTGGAGAATGCAAGGTTTGAGAAATGTGCAACACATTCTCCATACCTGGTGTGATTCCTGAAGGAAGTAGATCATATATCTCCCTGCATACATTTCGGGATGAGACCAGGAGGAGAGCAATGTCCCTGAAGACATTGGGCAGGCAAGCTGGATCGCCTCGGAGGTGTGGATTGCGTTCATTAAAGAAAATTATCTTCCGATTCATATCTCAATTCTATGTTTACATGCTTTCTTAATTCCCGTCTTTATTGCTTTTTAAACTTTTTCATTTATTGCTTCATTTAAATTGCTTTTATGGCTTTATGAATTTATTCTTCATTTAATTTCCTTGTATTTATTTTTGTAGTATCTTTAATTTCGTTAACTTTTCTGTCATAAATGTGTTATTCTTAAACCTGGTGAATGATTGGGTAATAAGAAGAGAATTAATACTGCAAGGTCCTTGTGACTTACGTTGATGAAAAAAATAATAATAATAAAACAATCAACACTCGGTATGCATTGCGATAATGGATGCATCTTGTGCCAACAAGATACACTTTGCGTTCATTCAACCCAAATGCATTGCGTTGAGGGGTGTGTTGTGCTCATATGTGTTCTTTGCCCGTCCTTAGCAAAAATGCACTATGTTGAGGTAGTGTTGCGCTGGTAGAAATACCGTGCAACTGTCCTCCAGAAATGTGTTGAGTTAAGGGGTGTGTTGCGAGGATACATGCGTTGTTGCCCTTCCTCTACAAAGATGCATTTGCATTGATGAATTCATTGCGTTAATTCTTTACCTTGCGCCCATTCGAATAAAACTCCAAAGAAAATTCTCTTTGCAAGCTGAGAAGTTTAATCGCTTCAGCTTCCAAGGACATGATGAATTTGCAGTTGAAAGGACGTACGACTCTGCAATTTCATAAATGTGAGGAGTGCTAGCGGCAGGCTTTTTGAGTAGCTCGAGGACTGCCACCACAGAATCCGTGTTGGGCCTGTCAAGGCCCAACCTATAAAAGCGGGTCTCTTCATCTTAGGTTGTTTACTTGCTTCATTTTTCAAAAAGAAACCCTAAATCGACTCTACATACCAAACCTTTCTTCCTTCCCAGAACCTTAACGATTTCCAGTTTTCTTTCACTCAAGCATCCATGGTAGACCAGACTTCCCAGCCATCTTCTTCACCTTCATCACCTTAGACAATCTAGCTTACCATGCGAGAGGTTTCATTCCTTGTAGCCAGTCGCCGTCTCGCTGCTCAACCACAGACTGTTCCTCAAGTCACCGGAAGACTCAAGCGAAACCCCTTAGCAGCCAGGTCACTTCATTTCAAGAGGGGGCAGAGTTTTGAAAGCACCCCACTCCCAACACCAACACTCTCCTCTGAAAGTGAGAAGAAGAGACAAGATGATAAGGAGGTTTTTGGGAGCATTCTCAGCAACCTGAAGAAAGAAGGAGGATTGCCCGAGGCTAGGGTTGTGAACCAACCACTGCCTACGGAGGAGGTGACGGGGGAGGAGTCAAGGAGAAGTGCTCTGCTCATCATGAATCCTAAGGAAACTACGCAAGCAGAATCCTATGAAGGACCTATCAGAGTCACTTTGGAGGAAGCGGCAACGGAGAAGTAGCTTGAAGAGGCTGAAGAAAAGAAGAAGCAGAAGAAGAGCAAAGAAAAGAAGGCTGGAGAAGATGAGCCACCCCATCTAAGCAAAGTAGAAAAGAAGATCAAAGAGGAGGATGAAGAAGATGAGGAAGCTAGGCTGAAGAAGAAACAAGAAAAGAGTGAGAAGAAAGAATGCAGACGGGAGGAAAGGCGCCTAAAGAAGGAAGAAGAGAGGAGAAAGAGGGTTGCGAGCCCATAGTTGGACGGGGAATCCACCTTCATAAGGGAGGACAAGGGGGAATCAACGCAACTTAGAAAACTAGCGCAACCTGAAACAACGCAAACGGTTGCAACTGAAGAAGGAGAAGAAAGAGATGTTACCTCCTTGATGCGGCGACGCAAGGAGAATGCGCCGCAAGGGTCAACCGTTGACCCTCAAATTTTGATTGACGCATTAGAAGAGCAGAAGAGGAGGAGAAAAGAGGAGGAAGAGAAGCAGGAGAAAATGATGCTAGCAAAACTCATCATCACAGAAGGTAGTCGAAAGAGTAGATTACAAGATGAGGAGGTGCGCCGCAATAATGAAATATCGAGAATCAAGGAAATAAGAAGGCTCGAAGTGGAACAGCGCCTTTTGCTGGCCTCTGAGCAGTTTGAAAAAGAGTTTAAAACACAAGAGAGAGAAGAGGCAGAAGAAGAAAATAAAAAGAAGGCAGAAAAAGAGGAAAAGAAGAAGGAAGAGAAGGAGAAGAAGCGCCAAGCAAACGTGCAGCGCTTAAGAAAGAAAAAAGGAAAAGAACTTGCAGAATGGGAAAAAGAGGAACAACGCAAGGAGCGAGAAAGAAAACAAAGGCAGCAATCCCGCCTTGCGTTGACCAAGAAAAAGGGCAAAGCAGTCGTAAAAAGCAGTAAGCCCGTGTTGGCAAAGGTGCGTCCATCAAGAAAGAAGGAGAACGATGACTTGCTGATGGAGATGGGATTTTTCCCTACGCCAACGCCACTACCACCTTATTACGAGCATGATCATAGAACATGGATGGGGCACATTTTTCCAATGCCCAACCATTGTCATTCCAGAGGTAGTGCGCGACTTCGACCACAGACGGCTACATGGCACCAAAGATGTGGTGACCATAAAAGGGCAAATGGTGTCTTTCAGTGCAAGGGACATCAATGAACTGTACTAGATGAAGGACAACCCAGATGCACCGGGCAAAAAAATCATTGATGATCCCACTAAAGAGCAGATGAAAGATGCGCTGGAAACATTAACGCAACCGAGCACTAAGTGGACGGTTTCTTTAAAAGGCATCAGGACCCTGACGTCCAAGACACTACTCCCTGAGGCAAGGCTTTGGGTCTATTTGGTCAAACGGTGGCTGATCCTAAATTCCCATGACAAAAAAATTTCAAGGGATCGAGTCATGGCCGCATACTGCATTACACGCGGCATTCCAATCGATGTAGGCTAGTTGATTGCAAGACAAATTCAAGGTTTTATGGGGCACATTAGAGGTCAGTATTTCTTTCCGTAGACTGTCTCAAGTTTATGCTTATCAATGGGTGTAGGCATTGAGAAAGAACCCATGCCTGAAGTTCATGGCCTCATAAACATCAAGAATTTTGAGGTTGCTCCTCAAAGATTCCCCACACTGCTCCGAACTCCCACTGAAGAGGCCCATCATTATTTGAATGCGTCGCAAGAGCCCAAGCCTAAGAAACAACGCAGAGATGACAAGGGAAAGGAGAAAATCCAAGACTCAACAACACAAGAATTAGAACCCTTGGATCCTTTACCCTTAATAATTCGCCCTCCAAGCCCTCTCACACAACCTTCTTCTTCCCTTCCTAAACACTTTACCAATCTTCTCCTTCCCCCAATTTCTCCAACCGCATATTTAGTAGCCCCATCATCACCTTCATCATCATCACTGCAACTTCCCCTCCCATGATTTGGGTGAAGGCACTTCTGCCCAACCCCAAAACATCGATGGCGAGGCATCGTAGGCACAACCCACCATTGCTTCCTTAGCTGCTGAGTTAGTAGATATGCAGTCCCTTCTTGCCAAACAACAACAACTCTTCTCCCAACAGCAAGAAATCTTTTCCCAACAACAAGCCTTCTTCGGCTTGAAAATTGATGTGGTAATCGAGCGAGTCGACGATTTACAACGCAGTGCTACCATGATAAGGCAGGTGTTGATCAATATTCAGCACAACACTTATACGATTCACCTACACCAAAGACAGCTAGCAGAGTGCAACAATGAGTACTTCAATTTTTTGACAGCATATCTTTATGGACCCATGGTACATACGCATCTCAGGCAGCATCTGATTTTTGAAGAAACTTCTCAAGTACCACATCTGAACCCTCCTCCAGAACCTCCTTCTCCTCAATAATTTTTACAATTTAATTTTTATTGCGGCCATTCTGTTATCTTTATTTCCTTCATTGTTTAGTTAAATTATTTGATTCTTTGTATAGGCAAAAAGTTTTGTATTGCGTTAATTGTAATTTCTTATATACTTAGTTAATTTTCAATATAACTAAGTAACAATTCTTTCAAGTATGCGATAGCCTCTTCTTTATCATCCTTTGTCAACTTTGCGATATTCTTAATCTTTCATTTTGCGTTATTCATTGTGCTGCCATGATGTATAATATGCATACACTTAGTAACATTTCCCATACTTTGTATTTTCTAACTAACATTTAGTTAATTCGTAGCTTTATCACTGCTTTACCTTTTATCCTTCAAAATTTTGTTCAAACTTTCTTTTTGAAATTTTATCTAAGTGTTTGTCTATTCTGTCCAAACAATTTAATGAGGACCTTACGCATCTCTAAATATAGGGGTGAGGAAGGTCTAAGCAGATGAGATCAAGAGTATGTGGTCATTAAGAAAAATGCGTTTCATCTTCAATATATATATATATATATATATATATACACATATAAACTCCAATATCAGTGCAAGGGAAAACCTAAAAAACATTCCCAACCTGATAAGAGTTAAGTTGTGAAAGGAGCCTAATCGTAGTTGGATGTTCGCATGACACCCGTGGGAGCAAGTCAAAATGAAGGTGGGTTTCCAAGAACAATGCAATATGAAAAGAGAAAAATAAAAGAAACAAGAGACAACTCCTCTGAAATTCATGAGTTAAAATTGAGATTGGCACACAATCGTAGTTGGATGCTCGCATGACACCCGTGGGAACAAGCCAAAACGAAGGGTGTAACCATGACCAACAGTCTCTAATAAATGACGTAAAGTTTGACCACCGCATCTGGACACATCAAGTTGTTTTGACAAGAAGAGGTAAACATTCTTTTTAAAACTAGAAAAGCATTTTTGAGTAGAAATTTGTTGTATAGAAGACTAAAGTAGGGCTTTGTTATGAATTAGCAAGGATAGAAGGAAATTGTGTTGTCATGTAATGTGCCTAAGTGGAGCATTCGAAGCAACCAATCGACGCAAAATTTGAGATAGGAATTGAGCAATATTGCCTTAGTAGAAATATGCTTGAGGAAAAGCATATATCTAAATTTGGGGGTGCGATAACTTGTAGAAATACAAGTTATTTATACTGCTTTATTTAGATATTACACCCAAAAGAAAGGAAAGTTGCGTCAATTGTATAGAAATTAGCTAAGAAATGCGAGAATTAGAAATTGTCGTCAATACACCCACTGACACCATTGCGATGGTAGAAAAGAATATTTCAAGTCTGTTTTGCAGGAAATCAAGTCACCGCATGCGTTCAAGGCTCAGGATAAAAGAAACAACGCATCTACGTTGCATTGTGCCCATCATTCAGGAATGAATAGACGATCAACGCAATGACAGCGCATACGATAATCGATCCAGAGCTTAACTTCAACCGCATGCGGACAAACGATCGAAGATGCAAAAGAGCAACGCAATTGCGGAGGATCCAGACACGTGTACAGCTAACCGTTGTGCATTTCTGACAGAATTGATCGCGTAACAGAAGGAATATTCACTCCACCATTTCCGGAATTGCCATAACAATAAAGTGGGGTCCACACTGCAGAGAGTCAAAGCTCAGCCTATAAATAACCTCTAAAATTCTATGGAAAATATATTTGATACAGGCATATTTTGATACTTGTATACTAAGAGAGAGACTGGTCTGAAGAGCCTGATCGGAGAAGATCCGAGAAGATTTAAGAGACAAGGCCGAGAGGTGAGTCTCAGGAAAAATCCTTTCAATCCCAGCCGTTGAAGCTCTGTACCAAGGTCACTTCTACCGGACGAGCAAGCCTGAGAGGGAAGCTCTTCTGTACATTCATTCCATTCACCGGCAAGAAAATCCATCGTCCAAATCTGTGTCAAGACGTTGACACTCTTCTGTATTTTTTTTTATCTCTTATCATTAGTTGTTTTCACTTCCTTAATCTCTACCATTCATACCATGTATCAGACGCTAAATATTAGTATTGAATGTCATGATCATTTTCATCTCCATCTTTCTGTCTATTTTCGTTCCTCCATGAGCCGCTTTCTCCATGATGTTTTCTTAATCCCCTGGTAAATAGCATGAATCTTACAAGTAAATTAATCTGGGTTAAGGAAATAAATATGTTTAGCTAAAGCATGCTAGACGTCATCTTCACCTGTGAGAGCAGAAGTGAAGATGCCATTCCTCTTGTCAAGAGAAGGTTGGAAGAAAACTAAAGCGATAAGTACTATTAGAGATGGAAGCAACCTTGCGTTCATTACGTTCATTCTTGTTTCACCATAGAGATGTAGGAACACGGCCGATCATCGAGAGGTGTACGTCAAGGGAAAGCAGAACCATAGTTATGTCTTTAACGCAATTAATGAACTTGCGATGTTTATACTAATTACCCCTTCTATTTCTGTTTCATGCATAAAGGCTTGCCACCGCATAACATGACCCTTTGTATAATCTTCACAGTCAGTCTCAAACTCAGTATCATGTATCAGTGTCCTGTATCTTGTATCATAATAGCTTAGGTTTACATTTATCGCATTTTATTTTATTATCGCAACTTTACTTTACCGCACGATTTTACTTTACCGCAAATTTAATTTCATGTACAAACACACACTTTTATTAATTGAAAAACCCCCTGTCGCATATATCACAAACGTAACGCATTAACTAAGCAATCCCTGTGTTCGACCTCGGATCACACTGAGAAACTTGCGTTGGAATTATACGTGGTCTCAATGTAAGGAAACTTATGTGAACGCATAACATATTACAAGCATTTCATTATTAACGCATACATCTAGAAGTATTATCGCATAAAGTCTGAATAAGTATAACACATCATCCACATTCCATTTCCATCTTTCAAGTTGTCAGTGACCTCCCTACGGAAAGCGGATGTATGCGTCACTACCAAGGTGAACGAAGGAAGTAGTTCATAGTAAGTGGGTGAAGGAAATGTGTCAACATATCTTGCGGTCTCCTCCATTAGTCTGAATGGTGAGATTCCTATGTTGCGCCTGCTGATTAGCTTTAAGTGGCCTTTTGCTAGTCGTTTAAACGACGGCTATTCCCACGGAGGGTTGTAACATAGGATTCGGAACAACCCAGGCTTCAATAACATGAATAGGGTTTTATAGTTCCGTCTTGGGTATTGTTTTCTATTTTCATAGTGATACTCATCCATTCTATGAGATTCGAAAGTGGGGGGTCTACACTTACAGAATTTTTAAGTGTTAATAATGTCTGACCAAAAGCGATACCTAAATGACTCGGAATATGAGTTATTCTAGAGGTAGTATTTAGTCAAGAATGTCTTGATGTAGTATCATTGCAAAAGAATAATATTGGGTAAATTATTAAAATTGCTAAAACTTGATTGGATATTTAATTTCAGAATGAAAAGTTCACCAATACAAGTGTTGGCAACAGATAAATTTATTGGGGATAATTATGTGAATTAGAAATCAAATTTGAACACGATACTTGTGATAGACAATTTACGGTTTGTCTTAACTGAGGATTGTCCTCCCATTCCTAGGTCTAACATAAACCGAAATGTTCGGGATATATATGACAGATGGGTTAAGGTTAATGATATAGTCTATGCTTATATCCTCATCATCTTATTTGATGTGTTGACAAAAGAAGCATGAGGATATGAGTACTGCCAAAGAGATTATGGAATCTCTGTGAGGGATGCCATTAAGTACATTTACAATAATCGCATCAAAGTAAGAACCTATGTTTGTGAACATGTCCTGTACATGATGGTCCACTTTCAAATGGCAGCAGTAAACGGTGTTGTCATACATAAGAGAAGTCAAGTTGGTTTTATTCTACAATCTCTTCTGAAGAGTTTTCTGTAATTCTAAACGCATTAATGAATAAAATTTGACTACTCTACTCAATGAGCTACAAGCTTACCAGATAATGTTGAGAACAAAGAGTCTGATGCCAGAAGTAAATGTTACTACTGTTGAGAAGTGAGGAATGTCCTCCAAGCCTGAATTTGCTTCCTCTTCAAAGAGTAAGAGTATTCTTGTGAAGAAAAGCAAAGGGAAAGGGAAGAAGAAGTCTACTGGATTGAAAGACAATGATAGCACTGCAAAGGAAAATGTTTCCACTACAACAATGAAGGGCATTGGAGGAGACACTGCCCTCAATTTCTTGTCGATAAGAGAGCAGAGAAAAGGTAAACAGACTAACTTGACCCTGGGACCATTTACTCAGCTCATCCAGTGGGAGAAGTTGCTACTTGGTTTTAACTGTTAAACCTTGTAAAGAACAAATTGTATATATTTTTATGTTAAATGAAATGTTATTTTCAAAAATTATGTTTGTTCTAGCTGAAGGATCTCATATCTAAGAGTTTCATGAGTGCGTTTGGATCGCTTTGATCTCACCGTGACCGAAATACATATTATACATTCAATACATATAGTTATGCAAACAAATCTTAATTAATGGCATGCTAAGATAAAGATAAAACAAGGGAAAGAGTGGCATACTAGTTGAAGATGTTCTTCACACTTCGACACTCCAAGCAGCGGAACCCTCCAAGCGATCTACCAATGCCCAGCAGTAGCGTCACCAACAGCAGCACGAACAACTGCATGAACACGAACGTCGTAGGGACAACACCACCACTAAAGAGCCCTGGGTATTGTCGGAGTGAAAACCAAAAGGGTGGTCTTTGGTGAATTTGGTAAAGGAAGGAGAAAACACGAATCGTGTAGGAGATAAGCAAGTGGGAGGGAGAAAGGCGCTATCACCTAACAAAAATGCTTATCGTTTAGGAAGAGCTACACAATTGTGTAGTATTTACTGAACGGTGGTTTAGGAAAAGGTACACAATCGTTTAGTAAAATCGGCACACTATGCTTAGAGAAGCTATCTGATCATGTAGGAAACAACGTGCAATTGTTTATGTATGAGTAAGACAATCGTTTAGGCAGAGAGTGTTATCGTATAGTCTCTCAATTTTCTTAAGCGATCGATTAGAATTCTACCAACACGTGCCTGCGATTTCTTTTTGGGTGATCGAACGACGAACGATTCAAAATGAAAAAAAAATTCATTTTAATTCATCGGTTACAATAATCGATGGATCCCAGTAACCCACGTCCGAACGTGAAATTTGGCTTAATTATCATAAAATTAACCAATTAATTAATTAATAAATATAATCATATTATATTTTTAACCTATAGTATTTTCTCCTCTACTTGATATAAATCATATTTATATCTAATTTCCTCCAAATTAATGTATCTCATACATTTAGCCAATTATATCATATATAATTAATAACCAGTCCAATTATATCATATATAATCAAACTTCCTCTTGTCAATTTGAATATTTCAAATTAACCCAAATACTGGTTCTCGACTTTATCCAAGCTACCTAAGGGACCTAATGGACCTGTGGCTCGAAGTTCCAACAGTCCATGAATAATTGACTATCTTTAGCCACGAGATCCACCATCCATTAACTGTCAGGCATTCCACTAAAGATCAACAACTGAACCTTCTTACCACAGATATATTTCTGTGTCCATCGGATATAACCATTCATGAGTACGATGACCCTTCACACATGCTCGTAAGTACAACTGGGCCAAATTACCGTTATGCCCATGTAGTTACATCTCACTCCTTAAGCACCACTGATTCCTCTAATGAACAATACAACATAGTCCAACTATGTGTGCTCTCGGGCTAAGAGAAGGTGTGTGGCGCCACATCGTTCAAGCCCCGGAATCAGCCCTTAAGGGAGCTATCTATCTACTTACCTTTGCCTCGGGGAAGGAGTGAATTCCATCTTGTGTAGTTGAGTTCCCAGCTCCCAAATCAGACGTATCCCCAAAATGGTAGGTTTGAATTGGCGACTTGGCCACTCACACCCATACAAATCAAAGAACCGCCGTCGATGGCAGGAGTTCCCAACTCACTCAGGATTGAGGTCATGTTACCTATGGTCATCCTAGTGAAGTGAAGTCTCTGTCATGAACAGTGTTATATAATGAGACGTTAACACTTCATGGTCAAGTCTTATACAAACTCTTTGTATAGAATGCCCCCACTCACATGTCCCCAACACGAATGATCAGGATCAGACCATCTGTGACAAGTCATAACACTTCTGACCATTCCACAAAGCGGGTTGCATCCGTAGCGTTACCAGGATAAGGTTTCCCTCCTATATCCATATACTACAGACCATTTTGGTTATCACTCAAGACATAATCCACTTGTATGTCACCACATACATGCTTGAGTCAAATACAGATAACCAGGGATTTTATGTTTATTGGTTTGTGGTAAAGCAAATAAAACAAGTAACTGAGCAAAAATACGAGATGTGAAGTAAATATCATATATTAACCACACAAGCGTTTGTACAAACTATTTACAAACTACAGGACACGAGACTTTAGGGCATCAACCCCAACACTAGCAATCTCTGTTGAGAATCAAATTGTTAAAAGCCATTTGTAGATATTCAGATATCTAAATGGCTAGATCAAAATATAGAAAGTTTAAAGATTTCTAGATCTGACTGTTAACAAAGAGTTGTTGAGACAGGTCAGATGCATCTTGCTTAAAGAGTTGAGGGTACCTCAATGTAGTGGAAGGAAAGTGTGCTTCCTGGCCATTATTGCGATTAAGATGAAATCCCCTTATAGTTTTATCAAAAGCCTATTGTATACTAAAATGTTTACAATAATTCTCTTGGCTAAAGTGTTTGAGAATTACCTAGTAGGACTAAGAATACCAGATAACCTAGGGCAAGTGGGAGAAATATCAGGTATAGAGATACCGAATAGTAAAAGATGGGTACGGGATGCCCTAGTTTATTGTATTTCTTTATAAAACTTAGAAACTCGGTCTTATATATCGAATGTATAAGTTACCACTAGAGTTTTAGTCCAAGTGGGAGTTTGTTGGGTTTTATGTCCTAAAACTCGTGGTATGTAAACAATGGAGCTTTTTCTGAAAATTTAATAAATGTGTTATTGAATAGATCTATTCCTTGAATAGAAATCCAATAAACCTAAAAGTCCCTTGACTATTGGATGAGTATTTGAACTTTATATAGAGACATAAAGGTGGATCAGGTTCGAGTAAATAGTAAAAATGATCTATAGTATATGGATAAGATTTGGTACCTTATTCTGGTAACACTATTGGATACGACTTGCTCTATAGTTGTTACAAGGGGTTGTAAAGTGCTACAAACGAAGTGATCCTAATTCATTCATGTTGGACATGAGGAGTGGGGGTGTCCTCGTGCAAAAAAGTTTGTACAAGATCGGACCACGAAATAAGTCACTCTTACTTTATAACGTTGTTTACTGTTTAAGACTGGTTATTTCAAAGCGATGACCTAGGTAACTTGTCCTTAATTCTGAGCTAACTATGAACTCCTGTTTATTTGAGATTGCCCTTAGATTTGCATAGGTGAGGGTTGGCTCAACAGCGCCAGCTCAATATGATTGCCATTTCAAGGGTAAGACTGGATAGATAGCTAGAAACATAGGGTGCAAAAGGTTAGGGATAGTAGAGAGGTTGTTCCCTTAAATACTGATTCTGAGGCTTGAACAAGGAATCCCGCCCTCTCATTTTGCATGAGAGGGACTCGGTTTTGTGATTGGACCACAAAACAATTATTCGTTAGGGGATCAGTGGGGACTTAAGGAACAAGAGGTAATTTTGGGGGTAAAACAGAGATTTGACCCAACCGTTATTACGAACAACCTATGAAGGGTTAACTTACTAATCATGGTTATATCGAATGGACATAATAACAGTGAGGGGAGTTTAACTATGGGCTTTAGTGGAGTGACCTTTTAGTTAACAAATGGGGGTTAGATCGGTCTAATGAGTTTAATTGATTAATCTCGGATCATTAGAGCCCATAATCTGTAGGTCCATGAGGTCCCCCTACTAGCTCGAAAATGGATTAGCTCTAGAGTAGCGTGATAAGTTAATTTGAAATGTTCAAATTAGAATCAAACAGAAATTGGAGAAAATATATTTAAATATATGAAGATGAATTTGTGTAAAAATTAATTTAATATTAGATATTAAATTAATTAGAATTATTTAAATTGTTTAAATAATTATTTATTAATTTTATTAGAAAAATAATTTTTGAAATTAATTTGTAAAATTAATAAATTTTGATTTTAGAAATAAAATATGATTTTAAAATAAAAATGGATTTTGGAAATTGAAAATTACACAAAACTTGAAAATGGGTTTTTCAAAGTTCATCTTCAAGTAGCTTACAAAGAACCCACCTTCTCCTTTGGTTTACTCCAAGCATGAGCTGCATCTTATGCAACACATCTCTTTGCATGATAGTCTTCAATATATTGAAGAGATTGAAGTGAAGAAAGAGGGGAGAACCAACTGAATTTTTGCTGAAAAATTTGGATGAAGAAGGTGTTCTTCAATGGGTTGGTTCAGTGAGTTTTCTCCATATTCCCTTTGATTCCAGCTTATTTTGAGTCCCACAACTCAATCTAGAGCACCAAGAGGATAGTAGGAAAGATCTTGTGGTGGTCTACACAAGGATTCGGAGGATTTTATAGCTGGAAATAGAGAGTTTGTTGGTTTGGCCAAGGTATATGAAACCCATTATACTTTGTTTTTAGCATGTTTCTTTTCAACCAAAATTAATGAATTAGAATGCTTATGGATCCTGATTTCTTCCGCTGTGTGATGGTGTCCCTTGATGACATGTAGAAATGCATGCCATCTTAGTCCTTTTACTTAGAATTATGAAGGTTGTTAGGCAGAATATGAGACAATCATGTTAGGAATTCACGAGAAAAAGAGTTTGCGTCGATTAGCACGATGAATCTCAGCTAACCCGTTATTTTGCATTAATTATGCGTTCAACATTCTATTCTTGTAACTAATGCAAGAAATGAACGCAAACGTGAAAATCGGACCACCGCATAGACGACCACATGCGGAGAAACACTCCATCGCAAAGGCAAACGCATTGATCAATGCATGGATGTTGCGATAATCAGCCATATGCGTCCATCGCATGGGAGTTGCGCTCGTCAAGCGATTGCAGTCATCATGTAGAGTTGCGGTATTAAGTGAATCCGACCATTGAATGATTGCGGCTACGTGACAATGCATTCTAATGGGATCAACGCAAGGTTGGTGGAATGAACACATCAATGCATCTACCTCGAGAAAATAAAAAAATATGATGTTGACATTTCATCTACCACGCCGTTGGTAGCAGAGGTTCAAAAAAGGACTAACGCGCCAAACGTCAGACTCAGAGTAGTCCAATTAATACTGCCGGTGACCCAAGCTCTATAAATAGAAGTCGATGAGCTGAAATTCAAGTTATCCAGAGATTATCCCTCAAATCGGGGATTTAACCCGCGATCCAGACAAACACGCGAGAAGATGGCTGAGAGTTCTTCACCTCCTTCATCCATTCCGAGTGACGACTAAAGCCTTTGACCAGAGCTAGATCTCGAGAGAGTCAGCTCCTCTGCCCATCCATGGCACCACCGACAGCCTTGACGCACATCCACTGGAAGCAAAGTTTTGCATCCAGCCGGTCATTTCTTTTTCCTTTCTTTTCCTATATTGTATTGTATGAAATTTTGAATTAAGGAATTAATACAATCTATTTTCAATGCATTTCTCTGTTCCTTCGACTCCATCTTTTTGCTTAGCATCTTTACTTTCATTGCAACACTTAGTGAGATTGCTTGAGTATTGCATACTTAGTCATGTGGATTAGGGATATGAAGCATGTAGCAACCTACAGAGAGGTGTGCATTGCATGAGTGTGTGAGTAACCTTATTTGCTTAGTGTAACGTTGTGGCAATGCCTGTCTATAGGCTACGCATTGCTTGTCTATAAATAAAGTCAGCAATAACCAACTGCCCGAGAGGGTAAGTGGTTGGTCGCATTAAGCAATGTATGCTTTGTTCACTAGAGATAGGAATAAGCTTAGGTCAGCCAAGTTCGTGCGATTACCTTACTCTATGAGCGCATCATTCATTATTTAGGCATACTTGAGAGAGTAGTCTAAAACCCAAATCTAAGACTCGAGAGAGTGGATTGGAACGTATAGGCAAGAATGGGGATCTTAGAGATAAGCTTTGTTTGTGTCACACAGCGTATGCACCCTACAGATTGGATTTGCATGCGTCTAGGAAGTAAGATAAGGAGTTATGCGGCAGCCACGCTCATGTGGCAAGAGCTAGTGAGCTGGTTATGGACGTCTAGGCAGGCATAGGCTTCTCGACAATATTGCAGATACACCACATACGTCCTAAAGTTAGGTTCACGTGTGTGTAGCATGATTGCATGGATTGTGTTGACTAAGGTTGTCCTTGCGGTCACTCTTAAGGGTTGCAATGAATTCATCTCCGCATTTTATCTATTTTCCCATACATTTATTTCATGTCAAGTGTAGTCGTATCTCTACCTCTCATGCATATTCTCATTGCGTTGTCTGTTAGATAGAAGTAGGAGTAGGATTAACTTAGCAACATCTCCTCCATTCTTTTATTTATACCGCCGCATGCACATCACCGCAAACATATAGTTACAAGTCCCTGTGTTCGACCTCGGATTACCCGAGAAACTTGTGTTGGAATTATACTTGGTACTAGTGCAAGAAAACTTGTGGCAGGACGCATGGTCATCGCATACATTCATTAACGCAATATCATTCCAACGCATGATCATCGACGCATGACTATCAACGCATATCTTAGGAACATGCATCGTATACCGTGTCCACGGGATTTTGGTTGTCGAGTAAAATTGACTTCCAATTTCCCGTCATCATCCCTCCAACATAAACATCATGAAAAAGGGGAAAGTGAGGTGCAGGTCTTACAACCTACCACCCTTAAAAGAATTTCGTCCTCGATATTCCCTCGAACCTACTTCGGTTAAGGGTTACTCCTTTGTAAGCCTTATATTCTTCCCAAATACCACGATTCCGTTGTGCCACTTTGATACTAACTGTCTTAGCACTCACTTAGTGCCACGATTTCTCCTTAGCACTTTACTAAAAGCATCATTTTGCTTTCTAGTACTTTCTCCCTTCCAACAAGAATCTCATCTTCTATTTTCTTCCTTGTTTACTCTCACAACTCCTTTGGTCAACCCTAGTAACCTTCAGGTTTTCTTGATAAGGTTAACGTTATCTGATGTTTGCTGAACATAATCTAGGTCCGAAAGTTTCTTTCCTCTACTAGCTTCATCCTGGCTTCGGGAGTAGCTAGCTACATGGACTTTTGTAAAGGCCTAATGAAAAGTCTTTTGCAACGTGTTCTTACATCCATTCTGGCTTTGAGAGTAAGTTTTACTCCAATGTCAGCTTCTGTCGTTTAGGCTTCTCATGGTTTCTCTATTAACTTACAAGTCAAACTCTAGATTTCCTCTTGTAGGAAAAGGTGTTTCTAACTGCTTGAACTTCTAGTTCAATCCTAACCCTTACCTTTCCAGCTGACTTCTGGAATTCAAAATCTCTTAGGACATATCAAAGAGTTTTGACCTTTGTCAAATGCGTTGAATCCTTAGTTGGGAGCAAACATCTTCCGCTTTAGTTCCCAACATCAAGCCATAGTCAAGAGAGATCCTTACTTTGACCTCTCGTTGTTGTACTACCTACGTGCATTAGGTAACAACAAGTACCATCATACCTTAGGTACTATAACCTAGATACCTTCTCAAAGTCTTTTAGTATAGGGTTAGTCAAGTTATCATGCCCCAAATAACTTCTCGAAATCCTTCAGTATTGGGCTGCTTAGATACCTTCTCTATGTCCTTCAATATCGAGCTATTTACATCATTATAACTCGGATGCCTTCTCTATGTCCTTCAGCATCGAGCTGCTCAAAATGCCTTCTCTATGTCCTTCAGTATCGAGTTAACCATACATTTAAGCAACACATTCATTAATATGTTGTACTAGAAACATGACACTAAGCTTAGCTCATGTATAACTTTCGTACATAACATTGAAATGCCCTTAGGATACCTTCTCTACCTTCAATCTCCTTCTCATATACCCTTCAGAATACCAACGCTATCCTCTAATATAATAAGTTAACGTTACTAAGGCCTTAACAACACCACTAACGCATGCTTTATAACTTAAGAACAAGTTATCTTAAATCATTTTTAAAATTGTCTTTTGACAATGTTAATGTGTGTTAAACATGGGAACCATACATAAGAATTCCCATTCATTAAACATCATGTGTTGGTCCTACTTCCAACATGACGTTAAGTTGCTTGTAATCACATATCAACCCTATCATAAGATTAATTTTGGTAAAACATAAACACTTTACCAACTTAACATAACCAGAAGTCATGCTCGATGAACTTAGCACACAGTCTCCCCTCGACTATTCAGGAGATCACTTAAGTCGGAATGATCCACACCAACTCTCGATTGTCCCCTTAACCCACCTATAAACTTTATGTAACCGGAGAATACCATTTTCCTCCTTCCATACACGGGATTGGTACTTCCAAAGGTGACATATCGAGTCTAAAATGCTCCCTATTTAATATTCCCAGTAAAAGTACCCTTTGCTCTCCCAATTCTGTTGATAGAATCCTGAACGGTGCCTATGGGACCGTGATACCTAGGATCAAACTCACAGCAAATTCGGTGCTCTTTTTAGGTAGCAAGCTCAATAATCCTTGCTTCTTGCATAACACCAGGATTCAACAATTATAAACATGTTGGTTCTGAATAAGTACTTTACTAGTTACAAAATTCGGAAACTCCTCCGTTCCCTATTGGACCCTTGCACCTCCTTTCATCTGAAAAAAAAAAGGTCATTCCACTGCTCAATACTATTTAACTCTACTAAAACCTCACCCTTGGCTTTAGTGGCATCTAGTTATTTTTCCTGTCTAACAATCATCCTTCGTTCTAATTGAGCTACACAACTAACCATGAACATTCCTTTCTCAGCGGGACTTACCTACCTATACTGAGAGTAGTCACCTCCTTCATGGTAACACATACCTGGACGTTGCGTAATTTAGTTAGCATCGAAAATTTTTCTGGCTATACTAGCCAGTAGCTAGCCAGCATGTTCTTTTGCTATTCTAATAACTGAACTAGCTGTAGGTCTCAATCTCTTCCCGCACAAACTTTACTGGTTTGCAACTCCTTGCCCTTCCATATCTGACCATCCAACAAATGGAAGTCTTACATCCTCATCATTTGATTTGACTGTAAATGCCCGGTGGTTTCCTTTACCTACCCACTGCTACTCTTCCCCAGCCAAACTCATCTTACGTGGATGTTTTCCTCCACTAATTGGGTGAGATCTTTCAAATTAGTTGTACACTAACTAGTGTGTATGTTTCTCTTTGCATATGTTTAAGATGGTTAATTCTAACCATGCTTTAACATCTTCTGAAGTCGTGGTACCTGTAGATGTCATTAATTTAAGGCTTTTACCTCTACATGCCTTATTTCAACTTTGGATCCATCTAACTAGACCAAATACTTGTCACCAATCTCTAGGCGGTTCTATAAGATACTCTGTCCTTTAACTGAGAGTCTGATTTCCCCTTGTGGTGCTCGACTCCCCTTCTAGAGTCGTTCCTAAAGGAACTCTTATCAAAGAGCACCTCTGAGCGGAAGCAAGATCGTTCTAAACTCATTGTGACAAAAATACCGCATTCACAATCAATCATACTAGTTATGCATTTCACAATAAATTACGACATGCTTTCAACTATAAACAACAAAGGAACGAGATACATACTAATTGAAGAACTTTTCTTCACCTTTATATCTCGCTCTCGTCAATCCAGCCAATCTCGCTATTGCTGAGATCGTCAAGCCTATCATCAACCAAATCTCGCTGTCGTCTACCACCAAACAGACTTCTCACAAACAAAGCAACAATGGAGGACACAACCACTCGAAAACCTCATTATTCTCAGAGTGAGAATCCAGGAGGTGTGAGCTTTGTTGGATTTAGTAGAGGGAAGGAGGAAGGAATGATCGTTTACCACGACCAAGCAAGTAGGAGATATCGGAAGTCTATCGTATAGACGACTGCTTGATCGTTTAGTAAAAGGTGCACGATTGTGTAGTAAAAGGGGCTTAATCGTTTAGACGATCGTTTAGTAAACTGCTCGGGCGCGCAATCGCATAGAAAAAGCTAGACGATTGTTTACGTAAGACTATGCGATCATTTAGGAAAAGCGCACGTGTACACGATCATTTAGTAAACTTTAAGCTGTCATGTATGCTCTCGTTTGCTAGGCGATGGGCAGTGTACTAATCGGGGAGCGAATATATGATCACTTTGTAAAATGAAAATCATTTTCATTTTATTCTTCAGTTACAAAAACTAATTGCAACCTCCCACTATCTCATTCGGTTACGGAGAAAAAATTGCCAACAATTATCTCATAAAATTGTTTAATTAAAAAATAAATATAATCATATTATATTTATAACCTATGGTTTAATATCACATCATATGCAACATATGAACGATAGTCCTTTTCTCCTCCACTAGATATAAATCATTTTTATATCATTTTCCTCCAATTAATGTATCTCATACATCATGTCAACTATATCATATATAATTGACCGGTTCAATCATATCGTATATAATCGAACTCCCCCTTGTCAATTTGAACACTTCAAACTGACCCAAAAACTGATTCTCAACTTGAATCTATTGAGCTACCAATGGGACCTTATGGATCTATGGCTCGAAGCTCCAACGGTATGTGAATAGCTGACTAAACTCTTTAGCCACGAGATCCACCATCCGTTAACTACCAAGCATTCCACTAAAGATCAACAACTGCACTCTTCTCACCATAGATATATTTCTGTGTCCATCGGATATAACCAATCAACAGTACGATAACCCTTCACAGATGCTCGTAAGTATAGTCGGGCCAATTTACCATTTTGCCCCTGTAGTTACATATAACTCCTTAAGTACCACTAATCCCTCTAATGAACAATACAACATAGTTCTACTATGTGTGGACACCTCTCGGGCCATGAAAAGGTATGTGGCGCCATATTATTCAAGCCCTGAAATCAGCCCTTAAGGGAGCAATCTATCTACTTACCCCTGCTTCGAGGAAGGAGTGAATTCCATCTTGTGTAGCTGAGTTCCCAGCTCCCAAATCAGACGAATCCCCAAAGTGGTAGGTTTGAGTCGCTATCTGGCCATTCGCACCCATGAAAATCAAAGGACCGCCCTCAAAGGAAAAAGTTTCCAACTCACTCAGAATTGAGGTCATGTTACCTATGGTCATCCTAGTGAAGTGAAGTCTCTGTCATGAACGACGTTATATAACGAGACTATAACACTTCGTGGTTCAGTATTATACAAACTCCTTTGTATAGGATGCCTTCGCTCGCATGTCTCCATATGAATGATCAAGATCAAACCATTTGTAGCAAGTCACAACACTTGTAACTATGCTACAAAGCGGGCCTCATCTGTAGCATTACTAGGATAAGGTTTCCCTCTTATATCCATATACTACAGACCATTTTAGTTATCACTTAAGACATGATCTACCTATATGTCTCCACATACATGCTTAAGTTACAACGACAACTAGGGATCTTAGTTTATTGGTTTGTGGTAAATCAAATAAAACATCCAATGTTCCATAGACAATAGTGAAGAAAATATCATATATTATTACATCACAAGCGTTTTTTTAATGCAGTGTTTACAAACTATAGGACCCAACAAGAGTTTAGGGCATCATCCTAAAAAATCTCTCACTTGCCCTAAAGCGAGTGGGGTGTACAAACAACTAGTACAAAACAATAAACTAAGGCACTAAGGGCCAGTAAAAAAATCTCCCACTAACCCTAGTCCAACTGTGGCCGGTCCCGTAGACCCATGCTCTGAAGGTGACCCAAAAAAAATGTAGCCTTGAGAGCCTTCATAAACAAGTCAGCAATGTTATGCTCCGAAGCGATCTTCGTGACTATCACATCTTCCCAATGCACTATCTTACGTCTGAGATGATACTTCCGCTCTATATGTTTGCCGCACTTGTGACTCCTGGGCTCCCTTCGCCACAACACCACTATTGTCACAATAGAAGGTGATGGGCCTAGACATGTCTGGAACAACTTCCAGATCTGCTGGAACTTCCTGAGCCAAACGGCCTCCTTAGCAGCTTCACAAGCCGCTACTACTCGGCCTACATCGTGGAGTCAGCGATGCACCCATGCTTAGTGCTTCACCACACTACTACTCCTCCGTTAAGAGTAAAAACTGACCTTGAAGTGGATTTTTTAGAATACTTATCAGTCGTAAAGTCAGAATCCGTGTATCCAATAAGGATCAAATCTCTAGTTCCATACACGAGCATGTAGTCGCTCATTCTCTGAAGATACTTGAGAATGATCTTGACTACAGTCCAGTGACCCTGTCCTGGGTTAGACTGATACCTACTGACTATTTCGACATCATAGCAGATGTCTGGTCTAGTACAGAGCATCACATACATCAAACTACCAACGGCAGATGCATATGGGACCTGTCTCATCTACTTAACCTCTTGTGGCGTCTTAGGACACATTTCCTTAGACAATGTAACTCCATGTCTGAAAGGCAGTAGGCCCTTTTTGGAGTTCTGCATCGAGTACTTAAGCCACATCTTGTCAATGTACGATGCCTGAGACAACGCTAACACTTTGTTCTTCCGATCTTGAAAGATCCGTATACCAAGAACAAACTGAATCTCTCCCAAATCTTTCATTTGGAATTGGGTCACTAGCTAGTTCTTAACTGCAATCAGTAGTCCTACATCATTCCCCATGAGTAGGATATCGTCTACATACAACACTAGGAAAACTACTAAACTGTTGATGATTTTCTTGTAGACACAAGGCTCATCAACGTTTTGGTCAAAGTCGTACAATTTGATCGCAGTATCAAACCAAATATTCCAAGATCAAGATGCCTGTTTCAGTCCATAAATGGACCGATTCAATTTGCAAACTTTTTCCTCTTGACCTTGGGCTATGAATCCCTCGGGCTACACCATAAATGGTCTCCTCAAGTTTGTCATTCAGAAAGGTAGTTTTGACGTCCATTTTCCAAATCTCATAATCATAATAAGCGGCAATGGATAGGAGGATGCGGATCGACTTTAACATGGAAACAGGCAAGAAAGTCTCTTCATAGTCGACTCCCTCCACCTGGATATAACCTTTTGCCACAAGTCAAGCCTTGAAGGTTTGTACCTTCCCATCGGCACCTCGTTTTCTCTTGTAGATCCATTTGCAACCTATAGGTCTGACCCCATCAGGATGATCTACAAGATCCCACACTGAGTTGAAGTACATCGACTCCATCTTGAGATCCATGGCTTTGAACCATTCATCTCGGTCAATATCCTCCATTGCCTTCTGATAAGACAACGATTCCTCAACATCGCCATCAGTTAGCATAGAAAGGATTTCAGTGAAACCCAGATAGCAAACAGGTGGGTTCACAACCCTCCCACTGCATCAAGGTTCCCTCAACTCTTGAGATGGAACCGACCTACCAAATGAACTATCATCAACAACTCTTGCTGATGAAGTAGACCCTTCAACAACTCTTGTTGAAGTTTCAGTAGTTTCGTTGAAAAGCTCACGTAACACGATCTTGCAATGTGGACTATGCTCCCTAATATGATCCTCCTCTAAGAAGGTAGCGTTTGTAGATACAAACACTCTATTTTCCGTTGGATCATAAAAGTAACCCCCTCGTGTACCTTTGGGGTAGCCTAAAAAGAGGCACAACCTCGATCGTGGTTCCAATATCTTCAGATTAGCCTCAAGCATATGTGTTGGAAAACCCCATATGCGGAAGTGACGTAAACTAGCTTTACACCCATTCCAAAACTCCAGAGGTGTTCTTGCAACACTCTTGAAAGAAACACAGTTGAGTATATATACTGCAGTCTCCACTACAAAACCCCAAAAAAGGTCTGGTAAGGAAGTATAACTCAGCATCGACCGAACCATGTCCAACAAGGTTCTATTTCTCCTCTCTGCTACACCATTCTACTGAGGTGTATCCGGCGTTGAGAGTTGAGAAATGATTTCATGTTCTATCAAATAGTCTTAGAATCCCGAATCCAAGAACTTTCCACCTCGATTCGATCAAAGTGTCTTAATCCATCTATCCAATGTGTTTTCAACTTCGGCCTTGAACTCTCTGAACTTTTCAAAGGATTCAAATTTTCGTTGCATCAAATAAGCATACCCATACATAGAGTAATCATCAGTAAAGGTGATGAAATACTCATAGCCTCCCCTGGCTCGCACATTCATTGAACCATAGAGGTCAGAATGTACTAACTCTAGAGGCTCTTTGGCTCAAAAACCTTTTCCAGAAAAAGGTCTTTTAGTCATCTTGCCCTCAAGGCAAGATTCGCACACCGATAAAGAATTTTCCTCTAACTCACTTAGAAGTCCGTTCTTCACCAATCTCTCAATTCTATTGAGATTGATGTGACCTAATCGAAGGTGCCAAAGTTGGGAATTTTCTTTTGGAGAAACCTTTTGACTTTTATTTTGAGTCACGACCGTTTTAAACATTTCTATGTTATGGAGGGAACTCGTTGCTAATAGCCTTAGCACATACAAGTTATTTTCTAGATATGTTGAACAGATTTCAACTCCATCTTTATGAATAAACACTTTATTCAATTGAAAATTCAGAGTATATTTACATTGTATCAAACACTTTACAGAAATTAAGTTCCTTTTCAACTCAGGAACTACATAAACATTATCTAAAATTAGAAATTTCTTCTGTAAAGTCAACTGGACTCCTCCCACTGCCACAATTGAGACGAAGTGCCCGGTGCCTACTTACATCGTCATCTCACTAGCCTGCAGCTGTCGCCAGGATCTAATCCCCTAAAAAGAAGAACAAACATGATTAGTGGCCTTAGAGTCAATAATCCAAGCAAATCATCATTCTTCACTAAACAAATTTCCAAAACTAATAAATCATAATTACCTTGTTTTGCCTTAGCCTTGGCCGCCTTCTTCTCCTTTAACCAGCGAGGACAACTCCTCTTCCAGTGCCCATCCTGGTTGCAGTGGAAACACTTTCCCTTGTCAACCAGCGTTGGATGCCTACCCCGCTGGGCAACAGGCGGTAGGTTAGTGATAACTTGTAGAAATATAAGTTATTTATGTTGTTTTATTATATATTATGGCAAAAAGAAAGAAAAGTTGTGTCGATAGTATAAGAATTGGCTAAGAAATATGAAAATTATAAAGTATCATCAACACACCTACTAACCCCATTGTGATGGCGAAATAGAATGTCCAAGTCTTTGTTTTGTAAGAAATAGGTTATCGCATCCGTTAATTACTCGAGGACAAAATGTACAACGCATTTACATCGCATGCGCCAATCGATCAAGAACGAAGAAAGATCAACGCAATGACGGCGCATGCGACGATCGATCATGGATTTTGTAAACTCTGAATTCGAATGATTCTATTTTAGGCATACGCACTACGATATATAATGCATGATACAAGTCATACACTTGATGCGATACTACTTCTAAATGTATGCGTTATTAATGGGATGCTTGTAGTATGCTATGCGTTGTCACAAGTTTCCTTGCGCTGAAACCAAGTATATTCCAACGCAAGTTTCTCAGAGTAATCCGAGGTCAAACACAGGGATTGTTGTCATTACTGTGTTACATTCATGGTACATGCGACCGATTTTTACAATTAATGAAAGATTGGTTTATACATGAATTTAAATTGCGATAAAGTAAAATTGTGCAATAAAATAAAGTTGCGATAATAAGATAAAAGTGCATAAAAGTAAACTGAAGCTATTATGATACAAGATATAGGATACTAATACATGATACTAAGTTTGCGACTGACTGTGAAGATTATACAAAGGATCGTGGTATGCGGTGGCAAGTTTTTATGTATGAAACAGAAATAGAAGGGATAATTAGTACAAACATCGCAAGTTAATAATTGCATTAAAGATATAACTAAGGTTCCGCTTTATCTTGGTGTACACCTCTCAGTGATCGGTCGTATTCCCACATCTCTATGGTGAAAATAGGGATGAACATAATGAATGCAAGGTTGCTTCCATCTCTGGACGTACTTCTCGCTTTAGTTAACGCATTCTTCCAACCTTCTTTCGATAGGAGGAATGGCATCTTCACTTCTGCTCTCACAGGTGAAGATGTCGTCTAGCATGCTTTAACTAAATGTATTTATTTCCTTAGCACAGATTAATTTCCTTGCTTAATTCTTACTAATTACCAGGGGATTAAGAAAACATCATGGAGAAAGCGATTTACGGATGAACGGAAATAGACAGAAAGAGGGAGATAGAAATGATCATGACATTCAATACTAAGATTTAGCATATGATACATGGTGTGAATGATAGAGATTAAGAAGATGGATACAATTGATGATAAAGAGATAGAAACAAATACAGAAGAGTGCCAATGTCTTGAAACAGATCTGGACAGTGGATTTGCTTGCCAGCATATGAAATGGATGAAGAGAAGAGCTTCCCTCTCAGGCTTTCTCGTCTGGTAAAAGTGACCTTGGTACAGAGCTTCAACGACGGGGATTGAAAGAATTTTCCCTGAGACTCACCTCCTAGTCTTGTCTCTTAATTCTTCCCGGATCTACTCTGATCAGACTCTTCAAACCAGTCTCTCTTTCAATATACAAATATCAAAATATGCCCGTATCAAGTATATTTTCTCAGTGGAATGGCCGGAGCTATTTATAGGCTCAGCTTTGACTCTCTATAGTATGAACCCCACTTTATTGTTATGGCAGCTCCTGAAATGGTGGAATGAATATTCCTTCTGTTACGAAATCAATCCCACCAGAAATGCACAACGGTCAGCTGTACATGTGTCAGAATCCTCCGCAATTGTGTTGCTCTTTTGCATTTTCGATCGTTTGCCCGCATGTGGTATTGTTTTTTTTATTACCGCATGCGGTTAAGAATGCGTCGTTCGCTTAGCTCTTGATCGATTGTCGCATGCGCCGTCATTGCATTGATTGTCTATTCACTCCTGAATGATGGACGCAATGCGACGTCGATGCGTTGTTTTTATCTTGAGCCTTGAACGCATGCGGTGACTTGATTTCCTGCAAAACAGATTTGAAATATTCTTTTCTACCATCGAAATGGTGTCAGTGGGTGTATTGACAATAATTTATAATTATCGCATTTCTTAGCCAATTTTCATACAATTGACGTAACTTTCCTTTCTTTTGGCCACAATATCTAAATAAAACAGTAAAAATAACTTGTATTTCTACAAGTTATCAGATTCTAGCAATCAACACATTTTCACCGCATGCGGTAATCAAAACAACTACACCGCATGCGGCGATCGATCGAAGATGTGAAGAGCAACGCATTCGCGGGCGATTATGACAAGTGTACAGCTTTCTATTGTACGATTCTGATAGATTGATCGTGGAGCAGAGCGGACGTTTCCACTACGCCATAGCAGGAATTATCATAATTACATAGTGGGACCAGCAATACAAAGAGCCAAGGTCTTGTCTATAAATAGCTTCCTTGAATTCATTGCAAAGGAGGTTGGTCTGAAGAGACTTTACTTAAGAGAACGATGAGACAAGGCTGAAAAGTGAGTCTCTGAGCAAGGAATTCTTCCAATTCCCGAAGTTGAAGGTCTGTGCAAGAGGTCACTTCTACCAGGAAAGCAAGCCTGAGAGGGAAGCTTTCCTCTCCACTTCATCCATATGCCGGCAAGCAAAATGTCTCCGATCGGGATCTGTGTCAAGACATTGACACTCTTTCCGTATTTGTTTCTATTCTTTCAATTCATCTTCTGTATTTATCTTCTTTAATCTCTCATTCACAAATCATGTATCAAACGCTTATCTTTAGATTTAAATGCTATTATCGTCATCATTATCATCTCTCTGATCCTTTCCATACATTTATCATCCATTTTCTCCATCATGTATTCTTAATCCCCTGGGTAAAGAGGAAGAATTAAGTTAATCTTTGTTAAGGTAATCGGCTAAGTTTAGCTAAAGCATGCTCGACGGCATCTTCACCTGTGAGAGCAGAAGTGAAGATGTTATTCCACCTATCGAGAGAAGGTTGGAAGAATACGTTAACTAAAGCGAGAAGTATTTACAAAGATGGAAACAACCTTGCATTCATTACGTTCATCTCTGTTTCACCATAGACATATGGGAACATGGCCAATCACTAAAAGGTGTACGCCAAAGGAAAGCGGAACCTTAGTTGCATCCTTAACGAGATTGACGAACTTGCGATGTTCTTTCTCTCTACTCATTCTCTTTATGCTTCATTTATAAGACTCACCATCGCACTCATTAGATTCTTTTGTACAACTTCACAGCCAGTCCTCACCCTGTATCATAGTAGTTTAGACATTTATTTTATCAACGCATTTTATTTACAACGCAATTTTACTTTCAACGCAATTTACATTTCCACATAAACCAAATTCTTTATTCTTTATGACAATCGATCGCATTTACCACATTAGTATTGCATCTAAACGACAACAATTCCCGTGTTCGACCTTAGGTCATTCTGAGAAACTTGCATTGGAATTATACTTGGTTCCAGCATAAGGAAACTTGTGACATGCACTACATCATCGCATACTATGAGCATATTATCATCAATGCATACACTTAGAACGTAGTATCGCAAAATATCTTTATCGCAAAGCACTTGAGCGCATAGAGTCTATAAGCACTTGAGCGCATACACTTATTCAAGCACTTCAGCGCATAGAGTCTATAGGCTCGGGCCTTCTCATTCACCCATGTCCAATGCTCATAGGCCTCCCAAACATTTCGAGCGGTGTTAGGAGATGGAATAGGAGGACACACCTCTATAAGGACGAACATGAGATCATCAATGATTAATATGGTTGTGATCATGTGTTTCCAACTAGCATAGTTTTCACCAGTCAGTTTATCAATGCTAAGTAGAGCTAATGTGGCGGTTGCCATAATTACGTTGCTGAAAAATGAACAAACTTAATAAGTATATGCAATACGACATTTTAACACCAATTTTAGTTTTAGCAAAATAGTTTCCAAGTACCCTAAGTGAAGAAGACTTCTATTTCGCAATGATGCCCCAGTGAGGCAGGACAAAAGTTACCGGTGGGGTGATCCGATGCCTCTTCACTAGGATAAGACACTCTCAACCATTAGGCAGAAACAACTCTTGTAACTGCACCTAACAGTCACCATTCGTTCCATCCAAAACTATTAACCCTTAACAATTTCGCGTAAGTGTAACCCCTCGATTTCAGCCCTAAAGTTCCGCCCTAATGCACCCACCGTAGGGAAGAAGCAGATTGGGACAAGAGATTAAAACGACCTTATCCTATACAGAAGATCAGATAAAGAAACGTGCAAAACTGTCATCCTATAGGGGACACTCCCAGGGTGCCTCGAGGCGATGCATAGAAACCTTATCCAACCTAACGAGAGAGACCGTGGGATATGCTGTCGGACGTCCTGCTCCACTTACTATGAATATTCTCTCCATCTACCTTGATATTTACCTACCCAAACACCATCCTTTCGGGGGACACTCCTAGGGTGTCACGAGGTCAAGGATAGATCTCAGGTGTGAACATAAAGGGAGAAACGCGAAGAGATTTAAATGAAGTATTAGATATCTCAAGTACCTCCCACTGAATGTTCTACCTAGGAATTCATTAACTTAGACCATCTGGTTACTGATTTTAATCTAAGTCAGTTTAATTTGCTCAAAAACAACTTTTGTCTTTGAAATTAAACAAGTTCAAGTAGTCACATTAAAATCTTTAATGGAATGTCCTCAAATTTGCATGCATGCATCAAATCTATCTAATTCTCCTTTCCAGGTAGGTTCCCAGGTAGGGGTATTCCGTTTCCGTCACCTTAAATACCCCAGCCTAGACAGAACCCGCCTTAGACAATAGGTCCCTTATAGATAGATTTGCTACACTTTTAACCTTTTATTAGTCAATTTAATCCTATTAAACTGATTAAAAGATTAAAGTTGAGGTTACTAATCTTATTAGAACCGTGATCTTAGGTCTATCTCCCCTAAGTTTTAAAACGCTTTTAAAACCATGATTCAAGCCTAAATTCGCATGCATGTCTTTCTTATAGATTTTAGTTCTAATTTCCTTATAACTCTTATAAAAGAAACAACTAAAACCATACACATTGCCATGCACAACTAGATATTTATAACACTTATAAATTTAACCTATGTGCAATGCTTCATGCAATGTCCATTCATTACTATATATAACTTTTATATACTTGTAACGGACCAAACAAACATGCTTTTATACACCCTTATACTATAACACTTATAATATAAAGATGATGCGTGTCTATGTTTTATGCATGAATAAATATAACTCTTATATTATATGATGCATGAGCATGCACTTATGTAATTTAAATCACGCTTCTCTAAATCATAACATTTACAATAAAGAGATGATGCATGACCAATGCATAACCTAAGGTGGGATGTCAACTATATGGCATACCATATGACACATAATTAAACATACATCCTATGTACATTCACAAAGATTAATGGACCAGGATGAACCGCCTCAAAATCGGAAATAAAATTCTTTCTATTACATTTTCCATCGAGCAAACCGGTTCACAGGTGAATTGGGTCTTGACCGCCCTGGCGAAGCTCCCCATCGTTTAGTAAACTGGCCAGGTATCCACGATCGTTTAGTTACAATCGAGTACCATTTACAATGTGATGAAGCATGAAGCACTCGATCGTTTAGTGCACCAGACATTACACATGCAAGTCTAAAGGATCGTTTAGACAACTACATTGTTATGAAGCACGATCATCTAGACGATCACATAACAAGCACTAAGTAACAAATTTACTCCGTGATCGTGTAGTCTACTAAGCGATGAAGCTCGCTGAGTTACACGATCGTCTAGTGCACGCGCGCCAACATTTTCCCGAGTATTTGATACTCAACGATTGCTTACCCCATCATTTACACGACCCAACCGCTTATTCGCTTACCCCATCGTTTACATGACCCGCGCGCGTCAACGATCGCTTACCCCATTCTCTACATACATGCTTAAGTTACAACAAAAACCAGGGATCTTAGTTTATTGGTTTGTGGTAAAGCAAATAAAACATCCAATGTTCCATAGACAATAGTGAAAAAATATCATATATTATTACATCACAAGCGTTTATTCAATATAATGTTTACAAACTACAGAACCCAACGAGAGTTTAAGGCATCATCCCTAACAGTTCCCTGAACCACTGGATTGCTACCCTTTTCTTTTCTAAAATCTGGATTCCTTTCTAACTCGGAACCTCTAGCGGTAGGGTCAAGATCCCCATCTGCTATCTGCGTGCTCTGCCTGCCACTTCCTATTTACATTCTTTACTTACTTAAGTAGTACACATATTAGGGATTCACACTAAGACTCGGACTTATGCATGAACTCTTTTTGTTCCCAAAATCTTATGCTCTGATACCAACTTGTCAAACCCCCTTCCAGACTACCCTTTAAACCTATAAGGAGGTGTGACCGCAACAGTTACCAATCCTCAATGGTACTTACTGCCTACTAACCTGCTTAACCTGACTTAGAACCTTGAAATGCATATATATAAATATACTCAATCATCAAATTAAGAACAAATGACAATCATTAAGCGAGTTATACATTACTCTTCAACAATACAACTTATACACTTTACATAAGCAGAAAACCCAACAAACTCAACTAGTCCCTACAAGATATAATACATGTGTACTACTTATTACAAAATCCTTACATGGACTTCTAACATTTTGGTCTTGAGTGGCAGAGCAACAACAGAGCCTTCTTCCAGGGAGTGACCGCTACCTGGGAGAAAACATTTAAATAGGGTGAGCTAGAAGCCCAGTGAGTGACTAACCTTTGAACATAAACGACATATACATCAATCATGTTTAACAAGGAGATCATGAAATGAAAAGCGTTGCTGAAATTGAGAAATTAGCCAAGCAAATAATTACATAAAACTCTTCTTACTAGAATTTAACAATAACATAGGTGTCATAAGCCTCAACTCTGGGAGACCCATAGGCCTCAGTTTCCACATTAAATATCTTTACAAGAGAGCGACTCCTCTGGTCTGCATTTGTACATAACCTTACTGAACCTCAACCTAGTTGGGGGAGGGACCCTCTGGCCCAACTACCACTATTACCTTAGTTGAAGTGTGTCACTTATGACCATTACAAACCATTAACTATAACTCATTGAACAACTTCATAACACTTGAAGCATAAAACATGATAACGTTTTGTGGATACATTCTGAACCTTAGTTGAGAACGAGCATTCATCGCTCAATCCCCCAATGTCTGTATCATGCCAAGAGACCCATACTTCGGCCTCGGTTACTAAAATATGGCCTAGGAAACCCACACATCGGCCTCTCACTTATGGCCCAAGAGACCCATACTTCGGCCTCTTCTTCCGAACCTTCTATGTGCACGTGGAGTTATTAAGTATCGTCAACACCTTAGGTACTTTCTAGACACCTTCCATGCTTTCAGTGTCTGACTTACTAAAGACATATCATGCTTAACCTCATATCTTTTATAAACCTTCCAGAATGTATCTTTACACTTAGCATTTGTGGAAACTTAGCTATAGTCCTTAGAATGCATGCTTTAACATAGGATACCTTTTATGCAATAAGGCTACCATGTTACCTCGACATGCAATCAACCAAGCACATACTTGAGGAAGTTGCTAAGCAACCTCATGTAGCTTATTTGCTTGAGACCTATGAACTTATCAACAATTATAATGAATGACATAGTTCATCCCTCTTTATAGTCCTTGCTAATACAGAGCCAACTCAACGCATAGCATTCTTCATTAACAAATTTTACTGAAACTTGAATTCATCTATTGGGATGTGGATCCTTTATCCATCACCTTCCTAGTCATACTGACCCTACGTATATGTAGCAAGGATCCCATCATCAACCGTCTCTAAAATCGGCTACCACTTCGAGGTATTAAGCTAAACATGCATTACTAGGAGTCCTTCACCTAGACCTCCCACTTAGCTTGTCTTATAGACCCAACTTTCCCTAGTAGTATACGTTAACCATTCAAAATCTGTCTAGGACAACATACTTCATAAGCATTAGACATTAATTACTTAAGAACATCATGCCCAAACCATAATTATCCATACTCTATAAGTTATTAATCTACCAAGCATTCGTAAACATCAGTAAGGTAAATAGCTAGGTAAATGTTTAAGGTCGGCTATCAATAAGTGACTTTTCATAAAAGCATGACTTGTTAAATCATTCATAAACGTTTGTAAGCATTAGAGTCACTAACAATCTTTGGGAAATCCCTTTAAGATTGATGAGTTTCTCCTACTAAAGTCAACCTTGTGAACACATCAAATTACTTTATTTACTAGTCACGGTTTCCCTTTTTAGACTCGCTTTCAGAATTAAGCTCACATTTATACAATTCGCTTTCAAATCTTCTTAACTTACCTTTGGGCGTTGGGTACCTAGTCGAATTTAAAAGGGCTTAAACTTCAGCGGGTCGCCTCCTTTCTGACGCCCACACCCAACACTTAGTAGGGTCTTTTGGGTGCCAAGCCCATGTTTAGCAAGTAGTTGCCTGTTCGCCTAACAAATTCCAGATTCAGATTCTAATGTCAATAGCTCAAAATCCATAACTCATTTTAAGAAACTTCCTTCTTCAAATATACTTGGAATCGTGTCAACAATGTTACCTCAAAGTTTCAGCATAAAACTCTTCGTGGTTTGATCTGGAGCTTTAAACCTTCCCCAGTGTCCCTAGACCGTGAAGCTCCCTACTTGTTCAACACTTTCTAAGTTTAGCTTCTAAAATATGTAACTCAAACTCCAGACTTTAACTTGCAAAAGTTCCTTCTACAAACTTATTCATAAGGGTGATAACAATATTACCTTAAATTTTCAGCTTGAAATTTCATGTGGTTTGGTCTAGATCTACGTCTTTTCATCGAGTGCCCAGAATGCCCAAAAAAATGAATCTTCGACTCTTCTTTCCTTCTCTGGCCCTCTTTCCGGTGAGATCTCCCTTCCAAAGGCTCGATTTCAGAAACTAAACTCATAAACTTTCCAATGGTACCAAGTTCGTTCGATTTTCTCGAGCAAATCATCCCAAAACAAGCCCTAGAAATTCTCCTCCCTTTTATACTACCGTTCAGTTCTTTACTTGAAATCTCCTTAAGCCACCTCACCCATTAGTGGAGATTAAGGGTCGAGATTAAGCCATCTGTTCAAGTAACTAAAAGAGAAGTCCAAAACTGAGCGTTTAAATCTGAGCATTTCGAGCAACTCGATTATCACTAGGAAGACTCGATGGAAGAAGGTCCTTACTCGATGAAAGTTTCCCCGGCTCTCTGTCAAATACTTGATGGAAGGACTCAATACTCGATGGGAAACTCGGTGTTGGGAGCTCGCTCCTCACTCAACGCTTAATGCTTGGCAGCCTTTACTCTATGGAAGGACTTGATGCTTGATAGTCTTTACTCGATGCTCGACCTTCTCAATTACTTATACTCGACATTCGGCAGCATTTACTCGATGCTCAAACACCCTTCAGCACAACCAACACTTAACCAGAATTTCTCTTTGTGAGGCTAAATCAGTAAGTAACCGAGAGTTAAGTTCCTATACATAAACATTTTTCCCCTTTCAACTTATCCTTCACCTCAAACACACAAATCTAATCTAACTTAAACATTTAACCCAACATTTTTCTTACTTAAACCATAGACATCATGAAAAAGGGGAAAGTGAGGTGCAGGTCTTACAGTCTCCTTCACTTCAATCCATAAATCCCACTTGAGATAGCAACTTGGAGCTGACATGAAAATGCTTGTTGAGTGCTTGCATGGGAGAAGTGAATAAAACTCCTGAATTTCGAGTTTTAATTATAATGGAGCTAAAGAAAAGTTCTTCTGCACTCATCTTTTTCTTCCTCTCAAACCCAGAAAAATAACTTCACAAATTCACTCAAATTCGAGTTCCACTACTCAAATTCAAGGCTGAGTATAGTAGAAAAGATCTCTTGGTAGTTCACTAACAATTTGGAGTTGAATTAATGAGAAGAGCAGCTTGGATTTGGGAGAATTCATCAAAGGTATAGAAACTTGACACCCACTTTTGATTTTCTGAAATAGCATGTTTTATAACTCAAATTAAATGTAATTAGTGTGCTTATTGATTATGTTTGCTTTCGTTGTATACTTATATATTCTATCATGTAATAATACAATAATAATATTTGTAATGGTAACAATAACAAGTAATAGAACCCACGTAAATTGCAAATACAATTAGATTGAACATTCAATTTTTCCATCAGATTATGTTATTTTATTATAAAATTCGAGATAGATCTTACATTTCATTACGATTATATAATACAAATAAACAATAAATAAATGTAAATAAATAAAACTCTCCTAATTACTATTCATTTATTACATTTACAGTTGGTAAACGCTGGTGTTTAATCTGAATTCAAACCGTCAACTAAACAAGCCTATTGATTTGGTTCACTGTTCACTGTCACTCAACTCTCAACTTATCCATTTCGTACAAAATCAAAACAAAACTGCTTCGTCTTGCCGAGCTCAACGCTGATACTCTCTATGTTCTTCTTCCAAGACCCAGAAATCCTGCTTCTGTAATTTCAATTACCTCATATTTTCCTCACAGCTAGAGCTTTGATCGAGCGCAGAGAACAACAAAGACTTCTTGCTTATCCATCTAATTTGAAGGAGGTGAACCCGATATTTTCTTGTGTTTATAATCGCCATTCTGCACTATATTTCTCTTTTTAATTTGAAGGGTTTCTGAATTTAGAGTTTAATTCCAATTTCCTCTCATAATTTTGCATTACTTATTTGTTCTTGTACGGTCTTTTCTGCAAACACTTGGTGGGTTTACGAAAATTCTGTTTGTATGCTGAATCTTTCAGGGTTTATGGAAGTCAGCGCCAGTCGAAATGGTAATTGTATGCTGTGGTTCTTCAGGGATAAAGGTTTTGATGATAGAAGTATTGATAAGATGTTTAAAAGGTGTAGGCGTTTAAAGGATATGCAGAAGGAAAGAGCTTCTGAAAATTGGGAATATTTGGAAAGAATTGGGATTCAAAGGAGGAAACTCCCTTCTATTGTTTCCAAATGCCCTAAGATTTTAGCTCTTGGTCTTCAAGAGAAACTTGTTCCCATGGTTGAGTGCCTTGCAACACTCAGCACTAAGCCTAATGAAATCGCTTCTGCTATTGCTAAATTTCCTGGCATTCTTTCCTATAGTGTTGAAGAGAAGCTATGCCCACTTTTGGCTTTCTTTCAAGCATTGGGTGTCCCTGAAAAGCACCTTGGAAAGATGATTCTACTCAACCCGAGGCTTATTAGTTACAGCATTGAATCGAAGCTCGTTGAAACTGTAGATTTTTTTGCTGGGTTTGGGCTAATGAAGGAGGGGGTGATTGGAAAAGTTCTTGCAAAAAATCCATTTCTCATGGGTTATAGTGTCGATAAAAGGCTCCGCCCGACTTCAGAGTTTCTGAGATCAATCGGTCTAAATGAGATGGATCTTCAAGCAGTTGCATTGAAATTTCCAGACATTTTGTGTAGGGACGTGGACAAAGTTTTGAGACCCAATTTGGATTATCTAAGGAGATGTGGGTTTAAAGATGGAGAAATAGTGTCTTTGGTGACTGGTTATCCTCCTGTTTTAATCAAGAGCATTCAACATTCTTTAGAACCTCGGATCAGATTCTTAGTCGAAATAATGGGAAGAAAACTTGACGAAGTTGCCGAATATCCCGACTTTTTTAAGCATGGTTTGAAGAAAAGACTCGAGTTGCGGCATAGATTGTTGAAAGAGAAGCAAATGGACTTTACCTTGAGTGAATTGTTGGAATGCAATCAAAAGAAGTTTATGATGAAAATGGGTTTGTTATGAGGCTATATCTGGAGTTTTAAGTCCTCACATCCTGAAAGAATGTTGTCTTCTTTCCATCTTCACAAGTTTTGTTGCCTAATTATTAATTTTCCAGATTTCTAGTTCAAGTGAAGAGAATTTGTCCTGCCGAGCAATTCTCTTTAGGCCTGAAGTATTCTCGTCCACCATTCATACTTCATGTTTTAAGCTCTTAATGGTGTCCCTTGTGTTTTAACAATTCGAATGGAGTGGAGTACAGACAAAGTACCCTCTTATTACTCTTCTTTATTTTGTAGGTAGAGATTTGATCCCCTGTTCCTCTCTTGTATTTTTCTTCTTTGATGTTGAGAATATTTGGTGCCAGAATTTGTACTCTTCTTCGAACCATTATTCTTAGTTACAAAGGAAATTTTGCGGTTTTGCTTCTGGGGGAGCATGTTTTGAAATCAAAACATGTTTATTACTTGGAAACTTGGATTTCCAAGTATGAGTTGTGCTTTTATATGCAGTTTATATCGATATTTACATTTTTTTATAATTCACACCTCTCAGACAAGAAATTTCTTGGATCTATGCTCAGACTGTACTCCACAACCATAGAATAAGGATATGACATTATTCATTAGGATGCTTCATTGTTTTCAAGGCGTGCTGATCTCATCCTGACAAATATTAAGTATTTTTTCTTACCATATCATGTATTGTCATTCCCATTTTCTAACTCTTGCATCATTATTTTGAGGTCTTTTGTCGTTGCTAGATTAAACATTCTGTTTCTAATATAAGAGGAAAAAAACGATTGAACATTATTAAAATAACTGTGTAATTTTCAGGATCATATAGAAGATAGTAGTAACTTAAAACTTGGACTTGAATTTTCTATAATATGTAATCTAGGCAGTTCTTAAATGCTCTTTGATTTATAAATAAAACAAAGACATGTCAATTGTATCTGTGAAGCAAAAATAATGGTACATTGGGTAGGGTTGTCTGGCAGCACGGTGAATAGGATGATTTGATGATGATACTCTGTAGGCAAAGAAGAAAAAGAAAAAAAAAAAATTGAAGTTTCATACATACAAGTGCGTTGTGCATTGGGCATTGGGCATTGTGCAGAAGCAACCTGAAGGGCCTCTCAGGATGATTGGGAGATTGAGCCCAGGTGTACATATTCTATCCCCACATATGTCAAAGTGAGAATCATAACAATAATAAACAAATGATATCTTCTACACCAATTTGATGTTGTGCTACATGGTTTTCAGGTAAGTTGCGGAGACCGAAGCAAAGGACTACCTATGGCGAAAACTTCATGGAAGAGAGTTATTCGTGTTTGACAATGAAGTGAGAATAGAACTGGTAGAAGAACTGCTCGTGGGAGGCCACATGAAGACTGGCTTGAATGGAGGTACTTGAGGCGCAAGCAAAGCTCCATTTAAAATCTGGATTATAGCCTGAGTTTGTGGCCTTTCACTTGCTATCGGATGTGAACATGCCAACCCAAGTAGTAGAAGCCTTCTAGCTTCATCAACCACAATATCATTACCCAGCTGGTTATCGACAGCTCTTTCAATGCGTCCTTCGCGGTGTACCTTCCACACCCAATCAATTAGGCTATACTGATTTTGCTCGTCTTCAACAATAGTTCCTGGTCTCCTGCCACAAACGATCTCAAGCACCACTGCCCCGAAACCATATACATCAGATTCAGGAGTAGCCCTTCCTTCATGGAAGCATTCGGGAGCAACATAACCCATTGTGCCTGCAACTCCACCACACTGCAGGTCTGCATAAGAGTTCCTTTCAGGATCCAAGGCTCTAGCAAGGCCGAAATCCCCTAGACGAGCATTGAAGTCAGAATCAAGCAAGATATTGCTTGATTTGATATCTCGGTGCAATACTTTCTGGTCATACTCATTATGCAGGTAATGCAACGCAGATGCAACTCCTACAAGAATTTTATAGCGATGTCTCCAGTTGAGAACATTCTCGTCATCAACGTCATATAGGTGATTCTCAAGGCTTCCATTAGGCATGAAGTCATATACTAATAAAAGCTTCCCTTTCTCATAGCACCATCCTGGACAAATATGCAATACTTATTTTTAGTACATTGGTCTGGAATCATGCAAATGGAAAACTACACAAATATGTTCTCTGTCAATCTCTCTGAGTTGAGTTTTAAGTGAAACTTCTTAATTACCACAACATGTTTATGATATTTACCAGGCATGGTAGAGTTATGTCTTCATTTATAAATTATATATTCAACTTATTCTCTTTCCCCTTGTTTGTTTGGAAGAACAGTGGAGTGGAAGTTTTACCTTCTAAGCGGACAAGGTTTCTGTGGCGAAGACGGTGAATAATGGTGAGCTCATCCAGAAAATCACTTTTGCTCTTAATGCTGTCCCTGGAGAATTTCTTGACGGCAATTTCAAGCCTGGAAACAGAATTTGAAGATGCGGTAATGTCCCTATCCTTGTCCTGAAGAACCCCTTTGTACACAACCCCAAATCCTCCATTTCCTAGAACCATGCTTTCATGGAAGTTATGCGTCGCTCTTTTTAGTTCCTTGTACTTGAACTCTCTGGGCATTCCAGGCAACCTCTTCAGTGTGCCCTGAACATTTGACTCCACATCCCTGTTCTCTCTCCTCTTCTTCCTATAACCAACAAACATCCAAACCCCAACCAGAATTGTGATTGTTAGTATAGGAATTCCAACCCCTGCAAGGATCTTCAACCATGTTAGATCTTTCTTCTCTGGCAGACGTTCCAAATTGAGTGTCCATTCCAAGACACAGTTCAACTGAATTTCTGGGCTTCCTGTAGAAGCAGAAAATCCAATGTATGATTCTTGTTTCACAAAATCTTTCAGGTTTATCGTTTCATTGAGAAGAGGCTTATCAGGTTTTGGATCTTTGTTTATGGACATGTAAACCTGCAAAAGTTTGGCTTTTCCATCGTAATCAACCCATATACTGTGGTTAGTTCCGGTCTTTGGGGATAAAACTATGCCAGCTTTATCCAGAGAAACAGTCTTCGTCGATTTAATGGAGTTGATGTTCAGACCGATATGGTTGTTGTCGGGGTCAAAATCCTGCTTCTCAGTATCGAATTCGATGGCTACAATTTGGTTTCTGTGGTCGCCGTCGGTGGTTATGTTGGTGAGGCCCATCCACTGCCCCCAGCTCTGTTCAGGTACATCAGTGGTTGGAGCTATAAGAAAAGTAAGTCCCTCGCCAGCATTCCATTCTTCCCTTCTGAAAATATTGATGTAAAAGTATGAGCTGAATGAAGCAACAATGTAATTTTTCTCCTTTTTATCAATATCAGCTAGCCATAATTTGAACGGCTCACGGTACATAATGCGGCCAGATGTATTTTGAAGCCTAACAACCTCGTTCTGCGAGTCAGGAGTTAACTGCAGTGCCCCACCATCGATGGAAGAACTTGGTGTGAAGGTGAATTGTTGGTTGTGCTCCCTTTCATTGAATCCAACATAGGTAAAACGATGGTCACGGATCGGTTGGCTGCTCACAGCTCCAAAGTACACCAAAGAAGCCACAATAACAACCAAGGTACTCAAATCTCTCTTACACACAAACATTTTCCTCATCAAATTCATCTGCAACTAACCGAGAATCCTTAACAGGAAAACCGAAAGATACAGATGAATTCCAGGCTTTGTAGATCGGTAATGGGAATACTGAATCCAGATTCGGCTTGTTCCTTTTTCAACTAATCAAAGAAAAAAGCTAAAGGTAAACCCCGTTTGGTTTAAAGTTTAGAGCTTTTTTTCCATGATTATCGCCTTGATATCACCTGAAAAACACACGCCTTTGGTCTTCTGTAATTCTTGGACGCATTAGTTAAATCTGCAAGAAACCGAGTTTTGGGAAAGTTTGGAAATGGTCGAAGGTCAAAACTCAAAAGGGGTTAGTAGAGAGGAAGAGGAGGAGGAGGAGAAGAAGAATAAGGGTCAAAATGTTCATGCTGAAAATGGAGAAAAAGCCATTGATGAGATATCTATGTTGACAAACACAAGCAGCTTCCTAGAGATAGCAGTGTAAATATTGTCTACGTTTAGAATATAAAACTCTTTAGACTTCCGTTGATGAGTTTAGAGATCTGAAGAGAATTGGGCTATGGAATCTTTTCAACTTGAAATGATTATTGTATATATCCACTAGCTTAAGATTGTTTTTTTTCTTTTCCCTCTTCTTTGACAGGTTGGTTGGTCCCACAGGGGAATGGAATTTGAATAATTGTTTGTTTTTCTGAGCTTTCAGATTATGTGGTCATCATAACTTGTTCAAAATATTGAGATTTCATCAATTTCATTGGTTATTATTAATATTATTTTTTTAAAAAAAATAAATACTATTTTGATTCTAAGTTTTGAGTAAGTTCCTCTTTCAGGAAAGGTTATATTTTTACCTTGAATCTTGGATTTAATTGTCATTTAGTCGTTAAGTTTCAATATTTTACCTTTATCTCTAAAGTTTTCATTAATGCTCACTTCTGATCTTTCATGTCATCTTTCGGTCAATTAGTTTTAAACAGTTATGATAATTTTTTTATTAAAAAAATCAATTTCAACAGCAAGGAAAAATGAGTAAAACCCAAATTAATTTAGTTCTTTTAGATTAATTTTTTAATAAATTATTTCAGATTAATCAATAAACACAAAAGACTAAAAGTGAGTATTTTGTCAAAATAAACTTAGCTTAACTAATAAAGTTTGTATTATCAATTTCAAAGTCAGAGGTTTTATTTCTCACATGCAAAGAAAAAATTTGAGTGCTTAGTGAAAAATTAAGGAAGATCAACGTGAAATTTTTGAACCTAAAAAATCAAATGGAAACTATGAGAAAGGATATTTTTTTTCTTTTTTTTTTTTTTGGGCCATATTCTTAATTTCTATGAATAAAAATGTGATTAGATTGATATAAATCATGGAGGTTTAATTATATAGCATTGATAATGATAGATATTAGATATAATAGTCTAAAGTCTATCTTCTGCCCTTATCCTTTTCAAACTCTCTTGAATATTTGTTCTTTAATTTTTGTAATATTAATTTTAGGCTACCCTTTTAAAATTCAATGTATCAAATTTGAATTCCATATGTAGCCATTCAAAATTTTTGTTAAATGCAATACAAAGAATTAGTGATGAGAGCAAACATAAATTTTTGTGTTAAGTCTAACTAAGATTTGAAACGTTCATGTTGAGAAAAATATTGAGGTATCAATTTTACGAAAATGTTTATGAAAATATTGATAAAATATCGACGTCAAGGAATATTATGAAAAAACAATTATAAAAACAAAATTTTCAAATAAATTACTTAAATTATCGAATAAACCTTCTATGCTTTTTAAACAAGTTAAAATGTTTATCATTTATATTATGTTCACATTAAAAATCATTCTTTTGTTTTGTTTTTGTTTTTTTTTTTTAATGTTTTTCATAGATTTGTTACGATGTAATGAAAATATCGTTTCACTTTCTTTTTATTTAATATTTATCGATTCACTTCTTAAGTCGATATTGACCTTATGAAAATATGAAAATGTTGACCTAAGTCTAATATTATGAATCTAGCCATCAAAGCAATATGTTAAATGTACGATATCAAAATTGAAATTAAAAAAAAACGTTAGAATAGAATTAGTCTTACAAATTTTTGGAGGAGACTAGGAAAAAATCAACATTAGGTTTGGTCATAAAAAATTAAAAAAGAAAATGAACACAAACACGTATTTTGTTTAGAGAAATATTGTATCAAATCAAAGTATTTTTCATGGGTGATGAAAAAGAGTTTTAAATTTCATTCTATCTAGAAAACCCATATTTTCTCCCTTTCTTACTCAAAATGGCAAATTTGATAGATTTCAAAGGTATATTTACATGAAATTTCTAAGAAATAACTTGCTAAGCAATCATAATTTAAAAATAAAAAAAAATAAATAAATAAATAAAAACTAAGAAATCAGAGTTTCTCTTTCTTCCTTAAAATGACCATTTTTTTAGGAAACACAAAATTGCAAATTTGATATATTTCAAAGAAATAATTACATGCAACTCTTATTCATTCAGACATTTTCACAGATATAAAAAATGTTAAACTAGTTTTAGTTAATTATATTTTTTTAAAAAAAATTAAATGGGTTTATTACGATATAAAATTATTATAACTTTTAATATAATAATTATGAGAATGGAGGTTCGAACCATCAATTTTAAAAGAAAAAATGCATGTCAATTATTAACTTATTTATTTGGTGTTATAAAAATTATTGATAAGCACTAGGAAAAAAATTTAATTAGTTTTTAGATAATTCTACAAAGAATATTATTTTTTAAAAAAGAAACTCATTAACAACCAATAAATTGCTTTTTTATTTTTTTTTCTTTTGGTTCACATTGCTTTAAGTTAAAGTCTGGATGATTAAGAAAGTTTCTTTATGATTTTAATTTTTAATTTTTGTGGTACAATTTTACCAACTCAAAAGTGTAGTCTATAATTAGCAATACACAACTAATATGTAAAAGAAATAAAAGAGAACAAAAGAAACTTTTGATTACCTTTTTTCTTTTTTTTTTAGAAGAAATTTTTGATTACTTTGAACATTATTCTCTTCATGTTACTTTATATTTTAATTTGTAATTTAATTACCCTTAATTGTATAATATTTCCTTTTTGCGTCTAATTTTGGAGAATATCATTTTGTTTAATCTTATTTTTATAAAAACTAAAAAAAGTGTTATCTTTCACTTTTGGCTAATGATTTATATTTATTTATGAAAAATAATTAACAAAAAATAATCAAATATACATTAAAAAAAGGACACTTTGATATATATACCTTGATTAAAAAAGAGACACTTGAAAATATACATTGATTAAAAGAGACACTTGTAAATCTATATTGATTAGAAAAAAATAGAGACTTGAAAAGTAGACATTGAAATAGTTAGGAAAGAGAGGTGGAAGGATATGGCTTGACTCACGCTACGAACGATAGCACTTATGATAGCTCAATCAAGTAGACGATAGGTAGCAAACGACAGTGGCAAACCACAAACAAAGTTTTCCTTTATGATTTCTTGTATTTGAAATGTACATAGGTAAGGTATTTATACAATATGGAATCTCTAATTTGGGAAGACTAGAGCACCGGCACTGAGGTTGTCACACCACAGGACTGGAGCCGACGACTTATGTTTGACACCAATCTCAGACAGTAGTTGTTGCACCCAAGGCATGAGCGATCGCTCTATATTCAGACTCTATGCTGGACTGGGCGACAACGGATTGTTTCTTGGAGGACCCGAAGACAAAATTACCTCCAAGGAAGATGCAATATGCAGCAACTGATTTTCGATTGTCTATGTTGGCTGCCCAATCGGCATCGGAGAAGACCGAAACAGAGAGGTCAGACCTATGTTGAATATAGAGGCCAAAGTGTCGACTGACATATCTTCAACCTCTCTTTCCTAACTTGAAATGTTAAGGATATTAAGGATGCCAACACATAAAGTCTTGCCTATCTACTAAAAGAATAGGACTTACCAAAGGAATAGGTTGGTTACAAACAAATCTCTGTTATACCTGTTGAAGCAGTAGAACGCTATGTGTCTCACCTTCCCACAGACTTGACACACATGTTTGTTGTTGTTTCTTCCCTTGCCTCAACCTCTGCCATGGCCACCACCACCTCGTTGTCCTCCCCAGTAGATTGATTGCTGCTATTGGACTTGTTGTTTGCCTCAACCTCTGCCATGGCCACCACCACCTCGTTGTCCTCCCCCAATAGACTGATTGCTGCTATTGGACTTGTTGTTTCGGTTGACATGTCTAGTGTTTGTCATATTCACTGATGCATTACTGACTTAGTTGAAGCTTTTAGTTTGACTGATGTTCTAATCTTAGGAGAAGTTCTGACTTAGTTGAAGCTTTTAGTTTGACTGATGTTCTAATCTTAGGAGAAGTTCTGACTGCGTGGCCACGATGGCATTGTATTCTTCATCAAGTCCTAGGAGTACCTGTGAAACAAGAGCTCTTAGTGGCACAGGACTACCAGCTTGCTCGAGATTGTCAACCTTCATTTTCATAGTTCGAAGGTACTCCTCCATTTGAAATGTACATAGGTGAGGTATTTATACAATATGGAATCCCTAATTTGGGAATGCAAAAATAACTCAACAAATACAAATGGTTAAAGATTTGCTTATAACCAACCTATTCCTTTCCTTTGTTAAGTCCTATTCTTTTGGGAGATAGACAAGACTTTATGTGTTGGCATCCTTAATATCCTTAACATAAATATACTAGATTTCAAACAATTAGAAAATTAATTGGTATTCAATTCCTATGGTGCTTAAGGACCTATTTGAAATGACTAAAAAAAAAGACTAATTTAAAAAAATAATAATTATTTAATTTTTTTTTTTTTATAAAAATGATTTAAAATACACTTTGAAAGTATTTCAAAAACTATTTTGAATAGTGGTTAAATACTTCAAATTTTTTTCAAATTGACTTATTTTTAAAATTAAGCACTTGAAAAAGTTAAATCAGATACAACTTAAGTCTTGGTTTTCAATTATAGAATGAATCAATGTCAAAGTAATAATTGATGTCAAAGAAAGACCATCCAATAGGTTCTTTGACATCATAAATTGCACTTATCAATCAATTCGAGTATAACAAGAAATAAAACATCAAAGTTCGAAAGAATCTCGCAAGATTTGAAGCAAAAAAAATTATATATCGTAACGATTCGGAGATGCTATCGTAGGAGATATAAGATCTTAACCAAAATAAATCTCAAATTAAAGCAAAAAAAAAAAAAAAAAAAGTAACCTCAAATCGGAGCTATGGATGTAAGATCTTGGCGAGAAGTTCTTGGCCGGCAAAATGAGAGAGACTAGGAGAAGGGGTAGTATGAGGGGTATTTTAGTAATTTTATTCTAAGATGAAAATGTACATGGATTCCTATCCATCACTAAAAAATCTCTTCTAAAAATCTAGTTTTGATTGATTTCTCCAATATGATTTATTTTTAAAATCATTTTAAAAAATGTATTTTGTGAAGTTGTCGAACATGATCACAAATTTTTCTAAAATGACCGTTTTTCAAATTTAAACACTTCAAAATGCAATCCTAACACACCCTAAATCAGATACATCTTAAGGGGCTGTTTTTCTTAAGGGGCTGTTTGGGACACTGAGATGATATAGAATGTGAAAAGTTTTGATATCTAAGAATCTGATGTTTCGGGAGTTCTGATCGAGTATAATTGAATATGTGTTCAAGCATTGAGATGATATACAATACACGGAAGGAAAATGATGGTGAGATACAAAACATGTTCCGAAAATGGACCTACAAATAATTAAAATCGGTGAGATAGGATAATGGGTCTCCAAACACTAAAATGATATAGGATGTAGGGATATACCATCTCATGTTGGACCCCCAAATAGTCCCTTAGATTATTGAATGAATTTAGTAGATATTTGTTTGGTGGATTTATTTTGAAATTTGTTTTCGATTTTATAATTTGAATAATACAAATTTCGTAAATAGTATTTTATATATTTATAGTGTATTCAAATTTTATTTTGAAATTATTCTTAAAAAGATAAACCTTTATATAATAATGCAAAATAATTATTAAAAGATTATTTTAAAGAACATCAGGCTATGACATTAGAAATTCAAAACTCTACTTGTGTTGAATTTAAAAGAAAATTATACAAAATTTATAACATAAATTTGGTTAATAAATTAAATCATAACATTTAAGTTTTAACTTTTCTCCATTCTCTTAATTAGTTTCAAAGAAATATTTTATTAGTTTTTTTTTTTTATTAACATGTCAAACTATTTTTTTTTTTTTTAAATAGAGGTGGAAATAAAAGACAAAATTAAATCAATTACATTCATTAGGATATTTTAGTTAATAAGACCATAGGCTTTGTGCATGTGATTATGATGTGGAGTGTATACTTCTTTTCACTTTTTTTTTAAAAAAATGTTAAACTTTATACATGTTGGGGGACATTAGAGATTTTTTTTTTTAAAAAAAAAAAAAAAAATTTCCTTATAAATTATTCAAATCTATATTTTAAAGGGGAATTGATTTTTTTTTTTATTTTTTGAAAAAATAAATAAATGAAGTTAAAGTCATAATATACCTCAAAAAAGGCAAATTGATTTAGTAAGAAAATCAACAACAATGAGACAAACCAACCAACTAGCTAACAGCTCAAAAGATAGAACAAAAATTGCTCATTACCCATGATTGAAAAAACTACAAATTCTTTCATGATATAACATTGAAATAATTAACTATCTGTTTTTTTTTTTTTTTTTAATATTTTCTTCAATTTAAAAAAATTGAAAATTTGAAAAAGAAAAAATATAACTCTTGAGCTATTTTGGTCCTAAAAGGAAAAATCTTTGGTTTAGTTTTAAAGAATGTTATAACTCTCGAGTTAAATGGTCAAAATGAGTCTAAGATGTTGGATTCTCCAAATAAATATATTAAATTAAAAAAAAAATGTCAAGCTAAATGTAAATTTTTCTCCATTACTTTGATTGGTCATGCCTCGTGTGACTTTGAAAGGAACATGACTTACTTAAGAATTCATGCATAAAATTCTTATTCAAGTCAGGTTGAAGTAGTTTACAAAAAAATTTCAAGTCAATACTTTCTTTTTTTAGAAATTGATTAAATAATAATAATAATTTTCATACAAAGAAATAAAATATGTGAATATATTTTCAAAATTTATAGAAAAATTTTATTAAATAATAATTTCAACAATAAATTGGTATTGAGGACTAACTTTAAGATTTCTTGAAAATACATGGATTGAAATTGGATAATTGAAAGTACGGAGACTAAAATTAAACAATTTTTAAAATATAGGGACCAAAATTATATTTTAACTTTTTTTTTTTTAGTTCAACCGTATGTTAAAAGGGTGAAGATTTGAACCTCTCACATTTTAGTGGAGAATATAATGTTTCAACTCTTAACTAGTTAAGTTATACTTAAGTTGGCAATGACCCTGACGAACGTAAGAATCTAACCTCTAATCCCGAGCAACTTCCAATAGCATAAGCCCAAATTCTTCCTCTCAATCTCCCTTTACGAAAAGAAAATATGGTTGAAGTTTATGAATAATCAAAGAGAAAGCTAGGAGAATAGGTTCTACATGCTTTAATTTTTCTATAGTACTTGGTCAAGAGTATAATGAAAGGTAGAAAATTTTTCATGGACATATCGATATTTGCATATTTTCATAGTTTTAATGTTGAGATAAGTGTACGAGTCGACATTTTTATATATAAAATGGTTTCAACAATGACATGTGATGGGTAAATCAACATCCATTATATCTAAAAAAATCGACGGAGTATAACTAAAATATAAACAAAATATCATTCATGACAACCTAGTCTTAATAAAAAGAAAATTAAACTTAGAAAAAATGCCTATTTGTTAATTTATTATTTCTAATGTTTTTTTATATTCAATATTTTTTAAAAAATATCCATTGCATCGACATTTTACCGATATTTCTAGCGATTTTTTTCCTTCATAAAATCAAGCTCCCAACATTTCTTTTCACATCAACATTGAGTATGATCTTATCTTGTCAATTCATATGTGTTTTCATTGCCTATGACTTCATGTGGCTTTCAATATATCATTCCAAATTTGAATACAATAATCTTAAGTTCATCAAAGTACACCAGAGTACAAACAACATCAATTCTCTTCATTGAACAAATAAAAGTTGGGAGAGAGAATTTTTAAGTGAAACACATTTATCAAACAATGCAATCAAAACAAAGAAACAATTCTTTTCACCGACAATATATTATAAACATTACACACAGACCAAGCAAGAACCAAGACAAGAACATAAAATTACACATGATTCTGGTTCTGTTTAATTTTTGCCTCCTTTCTACTTTGATATGAGGCTACCAACAACCGCAGCAATCATGGCTGTCGGGTCCCCAAGCATAGCGGAGACAATGCACCGAACGGCATGACCGGCCATCTGAAAGCCTTGCTCAACCTTTCCTCTTTCCCTTTGATTACTTTGTAGTGTCCCCTTAAGGCTTGGAATACTTGTTTGAACCTCAATGACTTTGTTCTTGTCTACTTTTAGGTACATGGCTTGCCAACTCTCTACTAGCAATTCCTTCACACATGACAAATGAAGGTTATAACTCCTGCATTTAGACTTGTAAGACCATCCCTGTCCCCTGCCTCCGCAGCGGTGGCACGGCCCTGAGAGCTTCATACTAAGGTAAAGGTTGCGTTCGCCATCGTCGAGCACTTGAGGGAGGTTTGCACAACAAGGGTGGAGATCAAAACCGCAACGTTTACAATGGTAAACGAACCCTGAAACGTCATTTCGACAAGCGTCACAGTACCTGATGGATGCACCAGAATATATTTAGGTATCATTGTTGAAATTTCAAATTTAATCACTAAAAAAAAAATTGAAACACTCTATTTTCCGACACAAGAGTCAAAAGATAGTATATTTCCCAACGTTGTGGCACATGGGTCGGGAGTGAGAACCATTCAGAAGGTACCTCAACTCATATAAAACTTCCGACGACATCAATAAGCCATTGGGAGAAGAGACAACTCCTGACGTGTATACAGACACGTCAGGAGTACTAGCACTGTCGAGTACATAGACTAAGCATCGTGGGAGACATTGACTCCTAATGTGTATTCAAGCACATCGGGAGTACTAATACTTCCAACACTGTAATACGTTGGGAGTAACTTTAACTCCCGACGAGGTGTATTTCGACGTCGGGAGATAGTCTCTTGACGGGTCAGTCCCGACGAAATATACGACATTGGAAGTTCAATTCCCGAAGTGTTTTTGGGTCTCTACCGACATTTGTCAACATCGAGAGATAGTCATTTTCTTGTAGTAACAGTACCTAGCGGATGCACCGGGCGGGGAAAAGAAGAATTCGAAAGCACATTTCGGGTAGAAAGGGTGAGTGATTTTGGGAGGTGCCATGGCACAAAGCTTGTGCAAGGTGAAGTCACATTGGAAGCATTGGTAATTGAAGCCAATACCAGCTTCATGGCAACCACCACAGTTGAAAGGGATATCAGTATGATTCAGCTTAAGCTTGTGCCATGGATGAATAGGGTGAAACATCTCTTTTTCAATCTTCATTGTTGTTTGCTACCTCTTGATTTGATTGAAAATGGGGAATGCAAGAGGAAGAAGAAGAAGAGAGAGTTATATAAATGGATGAGGATTAGAAGGGTCAGTTTGATTTGTATTTGAATACCAAAAAGAGGGGTTTTTTTTAAAAAAAAAAAAAATCATTTTATTTGGAACTAATCCTGTAAGTACATACTTTGCTTACAACTTACAAGTACAAGAATAACTTGGTTATGTTAGTGCAATTATGAAGGTGAAGAAAGTAGAGTTCAGAGAAGAAGATAAAATTGGTTAGAATCTGATTCCATGGAAGAAGTGTTGGTTTAGTTAATTACTTTTAAAATGTGATATTGATTTATTCCCTTGACCAAACTCAGAGCATTTTATTTTATTTTTATTATTATTTATGTTAATTGTTGGTAGAAATTTGAAGTGGTTTCTTTGGGCAGAGCAAAACATTAGGGATTTTTTCTTCAAGTTTCTTTGGATTTTATTCTTATCTTAGGAAAACCATGAGTTTGAGTTATCTCTTGTAACTGAAATAAAAAGGGAAAAAGAGAAGCTTCATTTAGAAGAACTTTGGCTCAAACTCTTCACTTCATCAATCCTATCCTATTCCACTACTCTCTCTCTCTCTTTATTCTTTTTTTTAAAAATAAATAAATCTAACCACTAATTGGTTTCCTAGGAATAAAAAGAAAAGAAAAGGAATATTCTCATTTTTCTTGAGAAGAAATGAAGAAACCATCTTCTTTAAGAAAAATTAGAATGGATAATAAACAATGAGGAGAAAAATAACTTGATCTACGAAAGTGTTAACTTCATAAGTCGGTATTTCAACTCCACCAACTTCGAGAAACTCCATCTTCCTCTTTCTCTTTCCCTCCCTCTAACATTTCCTAACTTCTATACTACAAAACTACTTCTTAACTCCAATGTATTAACTTTGTACTTTATAACTCAACTCATCGCTCCAAATGATCCATTTTAAACCTTTAACTTCAAAAAATAAAAATAAAAAAGAAAGAAAGAAAAAAACCTACCAATTTTCGAGTTATACATAGAATTTGTTGCAACATAGAATATCATATTACTATGATAATTTGAACTATATCATTACTAAGGAGGCGTTTGACGCGGATAAAAACATAAAATTAAATTGAGTTGGTAATTATTATTAGGAGAGTTACATTGTTTGTGTTTAGTGTACAAAGTTGAGTTGAATTGGTAATTATTATTTGTGTTTAGACGCAAAGTTAAGTTGAGTTGGGATATCTGGTGTTATTTTTGTCAATGAAATTGATTGTCTTTTTTTTTTTTTTTTTTGCTATGGTTGATTTTAATTTTCAACTATACACATATTTTTGTAACTTTTCTAAGATAAAAACAGAAAAACTTCCAATTCTTTTTCATTCTCAAAACATAAGAAATTCTCTACAAAGTATTCATATACATAACACAAAATTTAGAATTCAATCTTTTAAATACTCAAATAGAAGTGATTATTCTATTCAAAAACCCAACTTCATCTTAATTACCGTACAATTAGATCTAAACGAACAACCATAAAAAGAAAATAAAAAAAGAGAAAGGAAGAGCTAAGAAAGAAAAGGGAAAATAAAACTCATACGAGTCAGACAAAGAAAGAAGAGAAAATAAAAAAGATGAACCAGACGGCGAAAGAATAAAGAAGATGAGAGAAGAGGAATAAATGTGAAGAGAACATGAGGGAGAGAGAAACGGCAAAGTAATTGAGGGAGTTGGGAGAATAATGAAAACGCATAAGAAAACGAGTGAGAGTGATAAAATGGTGGATAATTAAATCCACTGTTTTATTTTTATCAGTGGTCATCGAAGTTGGGCAGACGAATGTGGTAGAGGGAGTATGTCGCCGAAATTGGTTGTGCAAAGATAATCGTTGGAGTTAGTAGCTAGAATTGTCGTCGAAGGTGGTTGGTGGAGCCCAAAGTTCTTTGTCAAAGTTAGACATGCAAATGTGGAAGTCGAGTTTTTTTGTACCATGGTTGTCAGAATTGATTGCCATAGTGTCGTCAGAAGTGGTTGTCAAAACTCAGAGTTGGTCGTCAATGTTGACCACTCGAAGTTGGTCGTCAATGTTGACCACTCGAAGTTGGTCATGGGAGTATATCGCTAAAATGTGGTAGCAATAATCACCAATGGAGATTGATGGGTGAAACTATTGAAAACATGGGAGGAAGAGAGTTGGAGTGAGTTGGTAAAATTACTAACTCAACCCCACCAACATTTAAAATTGATTGTCAAACATTGAGTTGATAAAAAATACAAACTCAATCCAACCCTCCATGATCGTCAAACACCCTCTAATTGATTTGGTAAATCTCATGGTCAAGCTATATTAATAATACTAATTTCCCCGATTCAACAACTCTTTTGCCAATTTTGGGGTTTACGAGGATGTACCAATTCGAAGATTTATTGAAACATCAGATCTTGTCTGATGATTAATGGACATCTGGTCCAATGAAACAAGTGGATACACTGTCCCAAATCAGATCGAAGTCCAACAATAAATAAGACTGCCAAATCCATGAATTTATTAATTTAACCATTTTTTTTAAAAAAAAATAATAAATTATTGATTAAATTACAAATTTGGCCAATATAATTTAAAAAAAATTAAAATTTAATCGATGTAGTTTAATAAAACCTCATAAATAATCCCTATAATTTTGATAAATCCTAAAAAATAATTCCCACTGTAGGAACCATTTATGAGGGTTTTACTAAATCAGAAGGACTAAATTCTCAATCTATTCAAACTACGGGGATCAAATTTATATTTAATCTAAATTATTCGATCATGATAATTATAGCTCAATTAGATAAAACTTATATTATCAACTTCGTGGACAGAAGTTCGATCCCCCAACCCCACATACTAAGAAAAAACGGGAAAAAAAAAAATCTGGCCTCCACCAAGACCTAATTCTTTCTGTTTCTTTTTACTTGGTACTTTGGTTACCTGTGCCAATTTCAGAAATCAGACCCAAGAAAAACAAAAAAGTGAAATGTAAAAGATCAATGAAAATGGTATAAAACTACTAGCTTTGCTACCACTGAGCAGCTGGCCAATTACATCTTTCTAAATAGACTACTACTAATTCATCAACATAGCAAAATTAGCACCAAATCTACAAAGAATTTCCTATACATTCAGTTGAAGGGCATCTGGCATTCCTTATTTCCTAGCCAAATCATGCCTGTAAAGGAGAGGGGGAAGAGGGGGGAGTGAAAAAAATATATATATATATATCAGCATTTTTCACCTCAGAAATTGATGTAGAAAAAGATGCTGATCTGAACATGGATCCTGATCTGAAAAGGTTAGCCATCAATAAAATGAACATTGCCACTATCTTCAAACCCAGTTATTTTCTCTCCCTACAAGATCAAAATAAAGAAAATCCAGAATCAACATCTACTATGAAATGAAGAAAAACTCAAATAAAGTAGGATAAAATCATAACAAGCTAAAGTAAGCAAATCGATGCGGAAAGCAACTATTACGTGTGGTTTTCTTTGAGACTTTGGGGACTCAAATCGGTGAACAAGAAGAATAACAAGGCAACTGTATGTTTCTGGCACCACTGCGAGAGTATCATCCTGCAAAAAGGACCCCATTGGATGGCCAGAAAAATCTTGCAGTGAAAATAGAAACGTGGTCATCCAGCTCCTCTTAATTGTTGATACAGATGTAGGAGCATTGAATACTTGACGAAAAACAAATTTACATCCCCATTCCATTACTAATATACTTCTCAATGACACCTAGGTTAAAAATACACAGTATTTGGTATTGAGGTGAGACAAGATTCACTATATACTTCTACTACACCTTCAAATGCTGTCTTTCATACTAATTTTTATGTTCTGCACTTTAATAGATAATTGCAACTTGTGGTCCTCAATGTCTTTCAGCACTGAAAAAAGGTTAGACCGATAAACTTCACACTTCCGATTCGCACACGCCAATTCATTGGTAAGTTCACTGATTTTTTTGTCCAAGTCATCCTGCCAAAAATTTCAAGAGTAAAACAATGTTAGAACAAAATCATGCATGTGGCCACGTGCAAGTGGATGAAAGATGGTCGAGCCAGCACTCAGAATTCAACAATGGAACTCCGATAAATATTCATTATAAAGAAGCATCAAGAATTACAAATACAAAGTGATTATCAGCTTGGTGTTATTACCAGGACAAAGGAAAGGGAAAAAAAAGATGCAAAAAAGAAAACCACATTTGCATGCATTCAGTTCAGTAAGCATAAATTCCGCCAACCTTAACACATTAATGAAATAAAATTGAAGTTATGTGCATGCTATGAAGCACAGATACTCCATGTAAGACAAAGAATCCGTATCAAATACTGAAACTCCCAAACGTGAATCTGACATGCGATTTGACGTATCTGTTTTTACAACGACCTTTTCTTAAAGAAAAAAAATAAGCAACTCATCTAATCTTTCCCAACCCATAACTAAGCAACGTATTTAAAAAGCTCACTACCTCAATCCAAAACTAAATAATAATAATAATAAAAGACCAAACCAATAGAATCATCTAAACTTCATCTTCACGTTTGCATCCCCATAGAGCCCCGCAAAATATAACCCACTTAAGTATCTTCAACAATTCAACGGAGAAGTTCTTCATTTATTTTCATATTTCTCCCTCTAACTTGACATTAACTTGACATTTTATGATTTTTCGTGGATTTAGTGGGTTACATTTAGTATCTTATGTTAAATTTACCTATATCATCAATTTTTTGAAAATAAAAAGATATATCTACAACGTATCAATATCTTAGTTTTTTAGAAGCTAAAGTATTGTTGAATCTTATCGTATCCGTATCACGTACCTATATTCGTGTATGTGGTTCATAGTGTGCATATTTATTACTAACATATAAATCTATCTAAAACAAGGATAAAACACATTATCAAATACCGTAACACAGTCCCAAGAAAAAATAAATTTCACGAGAAAGGATTGCAAAGCACTCAGAAACTCAAAATCTAGCAAGTGCCCACGATATGCAGTGAGAGCTAGAACTTCAAGGTGCAGGTTCTAGTTCAATCATATATCAAACTCTTATGCATATTGCAAGATCCAACCATGAACCAACCATTTAGTTAAAAAGTTGATAAGTTGGAATAAATGTTAAAGCGAGATTGAAAGAAAATCTGATTACGAACTTCATCACTAAACTAAATCTATAACGAATTCCAATCAAATAAAAGACATCCAAGAGATACAAAAGAAAGTGAGCACCTACCTCAGACATGTTTTTACTCAAGCTCACGTCATGATCCTGGCTACTACTGTGATTTGTATAGCTTCTGACATTTACAGGGTCCACTTTAATTCGGCCATTGATTGTTGAAATTTTGCCATCATTCCTTGTCGAATGAGCAACCCTTTTAGCAGCCTCCTGAAGGGCATCTTTGGCCACATTATACATATCCACAGTCTTTGCTCCTTCCTCTATAAATTTAAAAGCCTCATGGCGCAGGGTATTGTATCTCACAGTATGAGATTCAAGATAGTTGTTATAGATATCATTCACATGGTCCTCCAATATCACATTGCTTTTTGCGTTTCTTGTCCATCTTTTCAATATGTAATAAGATGGAAGTGTAAGAACATTGGTCACTCTGAAGACGGCCAAGATATGTCTGCACAGAAGACCTGAGAACTCAAACATCTGGCAACTACAACTTGCTCTCATCTCCAAAACATTAAATTTCACATAGTGAGCTTTATGATCCTCTCCAAATTTGGCCACTTGATAGGTTATAATTTCCCCATCATCATCCACTTTTGATGCCATAAAAGTTAACGTGCCAACTAGCTCCTCTTGGAACCTTGAGAACAGCTTTCTGGTGTAAAGCTCAGAACCCTGCTTTTCCATTGGAGATGGAGTCTTTAGAACAGGGGAAGTGTTCATTGTATCATAATCTGCTTTCACTTCTTTCTCATTCCGACTCTCTAAAGCTTTTTCATACAATTTAAAGAACTGACTCAAATTGGTCGAAGCATTCACATACCCATCAAAATATGAATTCATGCTATCACTTCGCTGTGTAATAGACATTTCAGCAAAAAATGTGTCCCGCAAATACACCGGAACCCACTGCCTCCGAGCAGAGTATATTGTCTGAAGCCACTCATGATCCCTGAGATCATATCTATCAACAAGTGACAGCCAGCAGGACTCAAATTCCTCGATAGAGTCGGTCAAGTTTACACATTTGTGGAAGTCAGCTTCAAAGCCTGGGTGTTTAAGAAACACATGAGACAGCATCTCCTGACATTTCTTGAAAATATGCCATTTGCAGAAACGGTGACGGGTCTCAGGGAAAACTTGTGTAATGGCTGACTGTATTACTGCATCATGATCAGTAGTAATTGACACAGGTGGGCGACCAGACATTGCCAAAAGCCACGTTCTAAATAGCCAATTAAATGAAGCTTCAGATTCATTTATTAGAAAAGCACAACCAAACAACACAGGTTGGCCATGGTGATTCACCCCGGTGAAGGGAGCAAAGGGCAGACGATATCTGTTTGACCTATAGGTAGTGTCAAATGTAACAGTATCACCAAAGTAAGTATAGTTCATCCGAGCTTTTGAATCAGCCCAAAAGACATTTCCCACACACTGATCCTCCTCACCCTGCACAGCATAGAAGAAGTTAGGATTTTCAGAATGCATTTGCCTCAGGTAATCTAAAAGCAGTTGAATATCTCCTTCTAAGCTCCTTTGGCGATTATTTCTCATATAATTTCGACAATCCACCTCTGTAAATCCAACTTTACTGATTCCTCCATACTCCTTTATCAGTGCTGACATAATTCTACGAGGACCCATCCCAGCAGCCTGTAAAGTATCAATTAAGGTCTTTGCTGGACCTGATATTTGCCTATGAGACCGCAAGCAGTGCACCTGGTCAGGAGGAACTAACTCATGATTATGCTCTCTAACAAATCCAGAGACAACCCATTTCCCAGAGTCATGCATCTTTACAGACAAGGATGCTTTGCAACCCACTCTGGTAATGGTTCGAGGACGCTTAATTTCTCTGTCTTTAGTTCGCTTCTCATTCATATTCCTAAAACCCTCTTTGGCACAAACAAATTGCCTTTGTATAATCGCTCCATCGCGCCTAGACCGCCGGGAGGAGCTGACACGAGTACTAAACCCAACACGTCGAGCATATGAATTATAGAAAGCCTTGGCAGCTTCTTCAGACTCAAATTCCATTCCTTCATAAGGTTCAAGATCCAAAAGATCACCCTCAGGAAGATATATCTCACCACTACCAGCGCCACCACCAAGACTGCTGAGAGGAGGGCTATCAACCATTTCCTCATCCTCAATGGAATGATGCACAATACCCATAGAATAGTCATCTCCCTCCCTCCCATTCCCTCCTCCCAATCCAATATCAAATTCAATCACCTCATTATCCATGTGAAACAGTGAATGTTCAATCAGAACTTATTTTGCAAACTCTATACCCTCTTTCCAACCAAGCGAATGAAAGTTCTAACTAGAAGAGATCAGTCACTCAGCAGCAACAAAACAAATACCCCTCAAACCCATTAATCTACCGTAGAACAGGAACATGCGAAGACAGAAAAAGAACATAAACAGCCATCTCATCTCATACTCGAGTGCAATCCGCAGTACTCATTAAATAAAACACAAAAACAACCAAAACCCATGACTCAAAAATCAATTCAGACTTAAAATCTTCAACTATTCCCAGAAACGACTCAATCAACAACCAGATAATCAAAAGCGAAGCATAACCCACTAAAGGGTTCCAGTTCGTGGGTTGAAAACCCTAGAAAATGAATTGAATTTTTCCGGGAACTCGAAAGAAGCGGGGAAATTGGGGGTTTAATCAGGAGCGAAAAGGGAAGAGGGTTGCAGAGAGAAAGAGATGGATAAGCAGAGGTGAAAGATGAAAAATACCGTAAATGAAGTTGAAAATTGGATGATGATCGCAAAGAGAAGGTGAGAAAGCGTGGAGTGTTGGAGGTTGGCGATGGATTCTTCGTATGGAATCGCAGCCTCGAAGGCTTCAAAATTTTGAGAGGTTTTGTTCCAATGGTTCACCGATTACTCTCTCAAATGTTCGCATGCCGTCACCAACGCGAGATTGAATACGGAAATAATTGAACCCATATTTGGATTATGACATTCCACCCAATTGAATGTGTATTTTTTTTTTCTCAAGGTAGAAGATAATATAACTCAACTAGTACAAACTATGCGGTTTTAATTAAGAAAATTATAAAAAAACAAAAGGATCTGGAGTTGGTGGATAGTTTAATTTAAGGTTTTATAGATATCTAAAAATAAAATATGCTTGAAATAAGATGATGACCGTGTTTGATTGTGCATGAGAATGTTATAAAAATTGTGTTTACATTTAATTTATGAAATTAAACATGAAAATTTTATTATAATTGTAATGGATTAATAATTTAAATAATAAAAAATATTCAATATATCAATAAAAAGTTAATTATTCAATAATAATTTCAATTATAAATATTTGAAGATTGAGATAAAAATATGATATATTAATAAAGAATACTAAAAAATATTTTCTAAATATGATATGTTAATAATGAATGAAGTAATAAAAATTAATCACAATAAATAATTAACTTCTTATAAAATAATTAGTGATGATTATATGTTTATAATGAATGATCAAATTAAAATTAGTCTCGATAAATAATTTCTTAATTATTAAAAAAACAATAAAGTAGTAAATTATTATTATTGAAAAAGTAAAGTTTAATACTAATTAAATTTAACTAATCCTAATTTACTGATTAAATATATTTAAAATATTGTTGGCTAATAAATTAATAATTTATGTAAAAAACAATTCTTTTCATTTAATAAATTTTTGTCATAAAAACAAGTTAAGTAACTATTTTAATAGATCATCGTTGATTTATTAAAATAAATATTTATATTATTTTTGTTAAATTAATATTTAATCAATATTAATTAATTATGCATAAAGTGAAATTATAGGTAAAATGAACAACCGATGGAGAGAGGAAAAAAGAAAACTCACATTGTTGGAAGGGAATAAAAAACCCTTGTTTATGGGAAATAAGAATGTCTAGCTTATTCCCAAGCAAATAATTGAAAATTGTGAAACAAATATGGGAATTAGATACCTATACCAATTTTCATGTAGAAAACCTTCAACCAAACAACTCCTAAGGGGTGTTTGTTTTAAGGGTTAGGATTGGATGAGTTAAGGCATCTAAGCCCAACCTTTGTTTGGGGCATAGATTTAAGAAGTCATTATTTTCCCATGGATTTGAATAGTAAACACTATTCAAACCCACGGGTTACATTTTTTTTTCTCTAATTTAATCTACGAAGTACGTCAATCAACCTCCATATACCACCTTCGGCAACCACCACTGGCCAACTCTGGCCGCCACCATCTGGCGACCACCGTCGGTAAACTCCGATCGCCACCTCGGCTATTGCCATCGGCCAACTTCGATGGCGGGCCAACCTTCGGCCGCCACCTCAATGACCGTATTCAACTAACCTCCAACTACTACTAGCCAACTCCGACCACCATCGACCAACCTCTAGCAACCCCCTTCCCCCACACTAGCGAAATTCCAACCATCGACTGCCACCAACCATGAAAAACATTAATAAAAACATTCATAGTATATAACAAACTAGAAAAATTTATATATAAAAACACTAAGAAAAAATTGCATACATGTGTATTTTTTATTTTAATGAGTTTTTATCAAAAGTGTTTAAAAAAATGAATTTTTGAAAGATATTTTTTTCTAAGTCATTCCAAACACACTATTAGCTTGCACTCTAAATACAGACTTCTTAAATCCAGACTTCTAAAACCACTTCAAACACAGTTTTCTTAAATACAGACTAACCTTCCAACCTAATCCTCAGACTTAATATTTTTAGGCAAGATTCCAAACCTATGCGCCAAACGTCACCTATGATTAAACATTAGAGATTGATCGACTATAGTTTGCACTAAATTAGTCCATAATACGTGCGATGTACATGAAATTTATAGTTCAAATATTTTTTTTTACATTGTTTGATTAGGATAGTTGTAGGTATTTGAAAAGAAAAAAAAATCCAAATAGTTGTAATTATTTGAAAAGAAAAGGTAAAATAAGACTTTTAAAATTTTAAAGGCTGAAGAAGTGATTGTCCATTCATACATATCTCTATATTTATATCGTGATTTTTTATATGTATGGTCTACAATACACCCATACACGAAAATATATATTACTTCGACTCAGATAGTTGTAATTAGAAAAGATGTGGATGTCCCTTCAAACATGTTAACACTCTTAGATCGTGATGTTTTATATTTATTGTCTAGATCATACTCATACATAAAAGAAAAAAATACATCACTTCACTGGTAACTACCTCAATCAGAATAATTGTGACGAAAGTTAAACTAAAAATAATGAAAAGTTGTTAGATGTTTATAGATGCTAACTTCGTTATTGTCGTGTAGCCATAGGCTTCAACAACGCATCAATGGAATTTTGTTATAGCGTCACATTATAGGCATGTTGGTTTTGTTTCTTTGTTTTTTTCTTTATTTATCCTAGATATACATGGTCATTACTTTTCTTTTTTTGTTAAAAATACCATTTTAGACATTGTACTCTGAATTTCTTTCCATTTTGATTACAATACTTTTTAATGTCCAACTTTAGTTTGGGTATTTTTAATAATTCATAAAATTATTCCATGCAATTGGTTGATTTTTAATTTTTTTTCTAAGGAAAAAGTGGTCTCTATAGATATTTACTTTACAAACTTTAAAATATATTTACCTGGGATTTTTTTCGTGCATGAAAATTATTATTATTGTTATTTAACTAATTTTGATAGGTTTATTAAAAATTCAACTTATTATTCACAAGAGTGCCTTTTGGTCTATGGAAAATTAGTACTCTTCTTTTGTGTGTGGTTAAGATTATATATATATATATAACAAATATAGCTAAAGTGTGCTGAATAAAACATCCACATCTCAAAACACAAAATAAAATAATTAATGAAATAAAAACACTAAATAAAATAATTAATGAAAAAAAAAACACTTAATAAAATAATTAACATATATCAAACGCTATAACCTTTTCATTTCTCTTGTATCATATGATTGAAACAAATAAAGGGGAAAAAAATCAATAACAGTAAAATTTTACATAAAAAATGTGAATCTTTTGAGTACAAAGGCTAAGGTTTCCTCACAATCTTTAATTATCAAAATGTAACTTAATTGTATATTCACCAAACTCTAAAAAAAAATCCGAAATCTCTCTCTTTTTTATTTTAATTTCCAATATTTTAAGGAAATTGACAATATGTTCTTGTGGATTATTGCTATGATAATTAACTAGGGGAAAAAATAAGCATAAATATAGTAGGAAAATATATTTTTATTCTCTCGATTTTGGTTCTAATTTCAATTTAGTCTCTAAATTTTGAAGCGTTATAATTCTTTTTTACCTTGAGATTTGAATTATGTTTCAATTTGGTCCATATATTTTAAGATTCTTATCTTTAATATCGTTTTTTTTTACTAAATATCCATTTTAGTACTTAGCATTAATATCTATTAATTAATTTAAAGTAATTAATTATTTTACATTATAGCTTTGCTAAAACCGACGAACACCAACGACAACAATCAAAATGCCGGTGGTTAGCATCGATTGAGCCCAGAAATAGAAATAGATGTCGACGATGATCACCCCTAATTTTTTTTATTTGTTCTCCTATACCATATGGTTGAAACAAATAACAAAACAAAGGTTAAGGTTAATCCTTTGATGGAAGTTGGCAATTATTATTACACATGAATAATATATATATTGTAACACATTCTTAAGTTTACACACAATATTTAATTTCCAAAATGTATCTAAATTGTATGTTCTCTTCAACTTCTTCCCTTCTTGTTTGATTCTCAAACATAACCCAATTTGAAGATTTGAAGATTAAAAAAAAACAAAAAAACAAAAAAAACAACACACATATTCACCCAACCCTATTTTTTTTTATAAAAAAAAAAAAAAAACTCTTTTTGTTTGTTATTTAATTTCCAATATATATCAAGGGAATTCAAATCCTCCTCCTCCAACAGCAGCATCAGCAGCACTTGGTTTTGGTGGATTAATTGCTATCCACAACAAAGAAAGTGTAATGGCAATTAAACCTGACCAAACAATCACAATTGTTGGTGTTTTTCCTCTTCTTCCCATTAACCCTTTTGCAAAAGGATACAAATGTGCCAAAACCCAAAAACTAAAGAATGCTCCTCCTATGAACTTGCTCCATTGTGGCACTGTGCTATAGATTGTTCTTGAGAATGCCACAACTATGGCTATTATGTTCATCATAGCAATCACAATTGGAGGAACCATCAAGGATGTCCATTTCACTAGGTATAAATCCGCGTATATATCTTCGATGTCGTCCCCGGCTGATTTCGACGTTAACGTGAAAGAGATCTCAATACCTGCTATCACCTTCAACAAACCCTGGACCACGGCCGCCAAGTGAGCAGATGTGCCTAACATCAAATGTTTATAATATCAATATTGATGACAATCAGTAATAAATTGATGAATGTTCAGTTTTGTCTCTAATAGGTCATCAAGCTATTCTACATTTTCTTCAAAATTCACGAATCTATTAGATACAAAATTGAAAGTTTATAGATATTTTAAAAGTTTAGAGACATACCAGACACAAAATTCACAGTTGAGGTAACTATTAAAAAAAATTTTAAGTCGTCTGAAGAGACGTATTTAAACGGAGATATTAAAGTTGTAATTAGTATAATTATTGATTGGTTACCTGAAATGAGCCAAAACTGTTCATTTCTCCACCATTCTTCCAAGCCAATGCCAGACCACTTGACTTCCAAAATGGCTAAGGAGATTAAGCAAACAGTGATGATGAGAAGGTAGATCAAGAAGGTGACATTGAGTGTCTGGACTATGAACTGGCCGGAGAAAAGTGAGAGCGCGGGGAGGAAACAGTAGACAATGAGGAAGATGGAAGTGAAAGGATAGATACCGACGTTGAGGTAGGCGAGACGCTGCAGAAATTTCAAGCGTCTCGATGCTAGCAACGCATTGTTTCTCGAGAAGAAAATCTCGACGGAACCTGTTGCCCATCGGAGCACTTGGTGGAGACGATCCGTGAGATTGATTGGAGCTGAGCCACGGAAGGCATCGCGCTTGGTGATACAGTAAACAGAGTGCCATCCACGATTGTGCATACGATACCCTGTCACCACGTCCTCTGTCACTGAGCCGTAAATCCATCCTACTCGCTCCCCCCATTCCGTTTTGTCCTCATACCTGCTCGATAGTCAAATTACGAGTTTAGTTTCTAATGTTTGGATTTTCAATAAGTTTGGTCTCAATTCTTAAAACTATCTACTAGGTTCTTAACCTTCCTTTCTAGTTTGTGTCTCATAGGTTCCTCAACTTATAATTTCTAAAAGTTTCAAAGACATGAGTGAATCATACCAACAAGAAATGACCGAGACAGATTCAGCAACGGTTGCAGCATCAAGGGGTGGACGAGGAAGCCGAAGTGCACCAGGAGGACGTCCATACTTGACTGCAGAATGATCAGCAAGAGGACGACCTTGAAACTCGGCGATCGGTATAGAGTCAGCCAACATGGTAGAATTTCCAAAACGCTTAGGAAGTAAATTGACATCAAGGTCAGGATCAAAGTCTGTGGATTGCAAAGGTTGTGTTTCAGACGAGTCGCTTTTATGCTTAATCTTATCAGGTTGTGGCGGGTCGAAGCCGTAGAGGGCAAAACGACGAAACATACAACCCGTTCCGACGTACACCGGACCTTGTACACCATCAAGTGCTCTCATATTGCCATCAAAGAAGACAGTATTGTGATTGGCATAACGATCAGAAGGATCAATACCTTCAAATCTTTGAGGGAATTGAATGTAACAAATATCCTCTCCACCACGGTCCATCATGAAGCACATTCCTTCTTTGATGGCTTTGCAATTATAAATGTAATGATCACAATCAAGGTTGAGAATGAATGGACCATTTGATAACACAGCTGATGCTCTTACAAGGGCATTCATGGCACCTGCCTTTTTGTTGTGATCGTATCCGGGTCGTTTCTCACGAGATACGTATACGAACATCGGAAGACGAATGTCGACATCTGTGAAGTCTATGATCTTCTCATCTGCGCTCCCCATTAATGGGTCGTGGCTCGGAGGCTTCAACATCACCTGTTAAACATCAAGAAAAATAAACATCAATACAAATAACTCTCGAACATCACTCTAAATCATTAAAATTTCACGTCCTATTTGGTAATTTTTTTCTGTTTTTGAAATTTATATTCTTGTTTCATTCCTCACGAATTATTAGTATGGTTTTCACCTTTTTTAAAGAATATCATAATTCTTCATCAAATTGTTCTAGAAACAATAACAAGTTGTAAAAAATACTTTTTGTTAGTATGTAAAATGTAGCTAGATAACAAAATATACAATTTACAAGCTTAATATTAGAAAAAGATTCATTTTCGACCATAAACTTCACATACTGTATCAAATTTAATCTTAAATTTTAAATTACATCAATTTAAATATCAAATTTGACAGATTGTATCGATTTTAGTGACTTAATCAAAGGTGTAAGTTGATATATTTATTAAAGTTTGAAGTTTAAAGTGACGAGTTAAAATGGATACAACGGATCAAATTTAAGTTAAAAGAAATTAGAAATCAAAGAGTTACAAAACATAGTCTAATTTTTTTTTTTTGTACCTGAAGAATTCCTGCATGATCACCTTTAGAATGGTCACTAGAAGGAACAACCCAAGTACCAGGCCAATGAGTTCCATCAGCCATCCATGTTGCTTTTTGAACCTTAATTGGCTCCATAGCATCTGCCCCTGTTTCTTTCATGTGCTTCCACATTTTCATTTCCTCTCTTGCATTGAAAGCATCCGATCGCCTCCTAATCGAGTCCGGAAGCCCGTTTGTTCGAACCTTAAACTCGTCGTACTCTCGCTTGATTTTCCTTCTATCCTTCACAAAATCTGACCTACTTTTGTTCTTTGTTGGATCCACTTTTAAACTAAAATAGCTTTCGGGATTTCTCGGCTCGATATCGTGTTTACGACAAAAAGGTACCCATAAATCTGCAAAACTCGCAGCCTCTGCCATCGCCTCGAACGTCAATAGGGCACCTCCGTCATCAGAGATGTAGCAAGCAAGTTTTTCAACTGGATAATCAGCTGCAAGGATGGATAATATGGTATTGGCAGTTACAAGAACTGGTTCCTTTTCGGGATCTGCTGTGGATACAAACATGTCGACTCCCGGGAGGTCGGAACGGCCGGTGGGATTCGATGGAGATGGTGCATCAAACTTGTCGTAAAGGACTTGAAGGTCGGTACCGCGATTGACGGGACATAGCTTCGGAATTTGATCAAGAATCCAAGAGAAAGCAAACCATATTTCACAAATGATAGACATTAGCCATAGCCATACTGCATCCTCATTTGGATGTTGCACTCTCCAGTGTAAAAAGAAACCCAACACCACAAGTCTTACCAATATCAACAGCCTGCCAAAAGAAAAAAACACTCAAGGTTACTCCTATGATGTTTTCAAGGATTAAAATATGTATGCAAATGTCGATTTTGATATCAAAATTTCAACGTCATAGATATCTTGATAAAACATCAATATCGCAATGAATATTCTTGGTAAAACAAAAAATTGTAAAAATTATTTCAATTAATAGTTAAGACCCCGTTTGGTAACTATTTGGTTTTTTATTTTTTAAAATTAAGTTTATTTTCTCTCAATTTCTTATAGTAGTTCGCATCTGTCTTAAGTAAAAAACTTGAATTCTTAACCAAATTCGATAAACAAAAATAAGTTTTTAAAACTACTATTTCTAGTTTTTAAAATTTGACTTAATTTTTTAAAAATATTGGTAAAAAGCAGACAACAAAGCAAGAAATTTAGAGGAGGAAGAGATGTTTATAGGATTAATTTTCAAAAGCTAAAAACAAAACACCAAATAGTTGCTGAACAGAGTCTAAGGTAATTATTACTATTTTTTCGTAAATAATTATATGGATATATATACTGACATAACGACATATATATTAATTTACGAACATTTCCAAAAACGTAAGTGAAAGAAACCTGTATGGACTAATGATGCTAGCAGGGATTGGAAACGTTCGACTGAGGGGTTTCCATGGCTTGTCCATCGACTCCATCATCCCTTCACGGAATTTGTCATCGTCACCGTTGTCGTAGTCATCGTAATATGCATTGCCAACTCCATAAGTTCCTTTTGACTCAAACAACCATTTGTTGTGATCAAATTCTCCACCTTGGTTTAGCTTCATCATTGACATGTTTTGTGAACCACCTTTAGACCCATCTGGCCCTTGTAACTGTAATGTTCCATTGGAATAGTCATTATAATCATCCTCATAGTCTCCCATCTTGTATGGTTCTTTGCAGCCAGGACAAAGCCCTGTTTCCTTTATTGCATCAAAATGGCACTCCCTACAAATTCTAAACCTAAACAAATCCAACAACATTCAAGATACCACTGTTAAAAGCATGGTTAAAACTCGAAAGCCTAAATTGATAGATAGATTACCGTTATGAAAAATTTAAGGTTAATTACAAATTCGATCCCTGTAATTTGAAAAAGTTAAAATTTAGTCCCTATGGTTTTAAAAGTTATAATTGAGTCTTAATGACTCGATAAAATTTCATAAATAATTCTTACGGTTTGATAAAATCTTCATAAATAGTCTTTAGAGACTAAATTATAATTATAAATTATAGGGACTAAATTATGACTTTCTGTAAACAATAGGAACCAAGTTTTCCATTTAACCTAAATTTAATGTTATATCAATACTTTTAAAAACATGAGCTATTCGAGAATGAAGAATTGAAACCTGCATTCGCAAGGAGTGAAATCTTTGCCTCGCTCATCCTTCATGACCTTACCGTCACAAGCAGGCATGGCACAAGAAGAGCCCTTGGCTCCGGCCATTTGTGGATGAGTCACCTCCGAATCTATCACCCTGTCCATCAAATGTGCTCGTGTCACACTATTGAATCCACCGGTAAACAACGAGTTCGAGACATATTGCTCCTCCGCTTTCGTAGCTACCGACGAATCCATCGGTTGATTATCTGGCGTCGGAGGAATATGCACCGTGTAGTTAATATAATCCCCCGATATCTCTCCTGACATGTCGAGATCTTCTCTCGATAGGCTGACATATCGGCCGCTCGATGTTCTTCGTGCAAATTTTACCGTTTGTCCACTCGAACCCCGATTACTTGTAGAATTTGCAGACCCGCCTGGGCTGCGAATGGCTTTCTTGGATGGTTGGTTAGTTAAACTTGCCATTCTTAATGTTCCCCTTTTAGCTCCAAAATTCCTCTTGAGTTATCAATCAATCAAACTTTCCTTTTGGTCCCTGTCTGTAAAAACTCATCTCTTACCATTTTCACCAACAAAAAAAGAAAAGAAGTTTTTTTTTCAGCTTAGAGAAGAAGAGAACTGGGAAATGTGTTTGAAATTACAAGTTTGTGAAATCAAAGGAAGGGAAGTTGGGATCAACGGTGGAGAATTGTTCCAGGAAGTTAGGAGAGGAATGGTGGACAATTGGGACATACTATTGATCCAACGGTTGATGTATTCTTGGAGAAAGACCAAGTTGATCGAAACCTAAATTTAGGAAGGATCTGTTATGGATTTTAAGGATTCTATTTGTGGAGGATATTATTGAGAATTTTTTAGGTTTTTCAGTGGACGGATAATTCGGTTATTTGGATGAGTTTTTTTTTTTTTTCCTCATAAAAACAACACTTTCTTTTCTAAATTAAGCCTTGTTTCGTAAACCTATTTCCTTCTTATTTTTTAGAATGATTTATATTTCGTTGAATTTTAATCAAATTTTAAAAACAAAAACAAGATTTTAAAAAACTACATTTTTAGTTTTCAAAATTTGACTTAGTTTTTTAAATTTTTGGTAAAAAATAGATAATCAAAAAAGAAAATTGGGGTGAAAATAGTGTCTATAAGCTTATTTTTCAAAAACCAAAAACAAAAAATAAAATGATTACCAAATGAAGTCTAAGATTTTTAATTTTAGTTTTATATTGGTGAGATTATTGTTTATTTTTTTTTATTATTGTATTTGTTAGGTCAAATAAATTAGGAAAGGGAGAGATCTACGATATACTTGGGGATACTTATCAATGTTTATTTGAAATCTTTTAAAGACACGAGAATTATATTCAAAGTGGATAATATATATAAATTTGGGTATAAAACCATCTTAGTTTTTGTATATGTATATATATATAAGTGGTAATCTTGTTCACCTAGTTTACTATGTTTATATCTATATAATACAAACACAAAATATCATTACAAAATAACCTTATGGACATATACATAAATTCATGTCAATTTTGAGCTTCAATTGGCTGAGTTATTGACAAAGAGCCTGTTTGATTGATTTGAGCAATTTTTTTTTTAAAAAAAAAAAAAAAAAAAAAAATTATTTAAACATTTTTTACAAAAAATGATTAAAATACAGTTAAAAAACTATTTTGAGTGGTTACCAAATACTTCAATTTCTTCCAGAAAAAACTGTTTTTCTTCACATATGTTTTAGTAGCTAAATTATTTTTTTCAATTTCATTAATATATTGTCTAAATAGTTTCCATTTAATCACGCTTATGTTTCAATAAATTTTAATTTATTTCATCATTCTTGGTGAATGTTAAAAGGAGCAACAACGAGTAACGAGAAGCGAGTCCGAGATTCTAATCTGTGTACAATGTTCTATTTTGGTAATTTCATGCTTATATAACGTAAGCAACAGGATCATAAACTTAAGTTCTTAGAAAGTGAAAAAAAAAAATCATTTTAAGCCCAAATAGGTTATTGATATGAAGAATTTAACAAAAAGTGGCTTGAGATAAACAATGTCACGACTAAACATAGACATACTCAACATTTCATACACAAGCTCAAACGTAACTCAAATGAACCAAGACAGCACTATTTATCATTTGAAAGGTCAATATTTCGATGGAAAAAAAAGTGTACGTAATTCAGAATTATTTGTATAATAACTAATTTGTAACTTGAGAATAAAAAAAGAAATCATATATTAAACTAGATTGATAGGCTTCAGTTTCAGAAGAACATTAAACTTAATTTGTAAGCACCATTCAAATTTCAAATCTCACAATAATCCTATAAAAAACTTAACATTTACATAACGATATAAATCTAAAGAGAGAAAGAACTCATAAAATGAAAATTAAAAAAAAATAGTGAAAAATATTTGGATAAATCTCCACTAATGAAATGAAGATTAAAGAAAATTCTTCCATTAATTAATCTATTTGAAGATTAAAAAAAAAAGTGAATGAAGAATTTTGGAGAGAATACTCAAAAGACCTTTGAATTTTCTTAGGAAAATATGTTTGATTTTCTTCCTTCTCAAACATGTTGTAATGAAATTTCTTCAAAAGCTTTTTCAATTTGTGATCACAATGTCGTCGGAGGCCTTGACGTGTTGCCATTCCAACGGTAACCATCGTCGGGAAGGTTGAAGCTTCCGATGCCCCCGAGCTACACCCCTCCACCTACCATTAGAGTATTAAATTTTTATCGACATTAAATCAAAATTTCATCGTACACTAAAATTATTTCCCCCATCCCCCCTCCCCCATTTTGGTTCATGTATTATAGGGTAAACTTAAAATCAGTCTCTTTCTTTTCAATAAATCTTGAATTTAGTTCCTACGATTAGTTTATGATTGATTTAACTAAATTTTATGTATCTATAAGCCTTTTCACAAAAAACATTTAAAAAAAATGTATTTTCTTGCATAAAAATTATTATTATTTAATCAATTTCCGTAAAAATCAGCTTTAGATTTTGTAATTTAGTATGAAAACTAAAATTGAATTACTCAAAGTTAAAAGATGTTTTCTTGATACAAAAATTATGTTTAGGGGATATCAAACCTATGCCTAAGGTCATGCCAAGCATTAAACTAAATTCATTTTGATCCAAAATTAAGAGGTTAAAACGGTATTTTAACCTCTATATATAACTATAACTAGGTTAAAAAACGTTTTTGGTCCCTAAACTTTAATGAAAGTAACAATCTAGTCCCTATACTTCTAATTTGATTGGTAAGGATTTAGTCCTTATACTTTCAATTTGGTAACAATTGTCCATACACTTCAATAAAAAAAAAAAAAAACTCTATCAAAATTAGATGTCAAGTTTAATTATTTTATGAGATAGACTTTGTATTTTACAAAATATTGAGTTTAATTAGTTTAATGATGTTTTTAAGCAAGATAACTCATTAAACCTTAATACTAATTCTAGTATAAGAATTAATCGGTACAAATCTTAAAGTAACTAAATTGTTATATAGCAAAATTTAAAATTTAAATTGTTATAAAATTGAAAATCTAGATTAAATTATTATAAACAAAACTTAAGTTTACGGGGGAAAGGTGATTTTTAACCCAAATTAACTCCAAGCAGAACTCATTGATGTGAACAAATTTTATAATCTTTTTACATCTCTGTTATTTTTTTGAAAAAAATGTATATTTTTAAATATTTTATCAATATTTATTTTGATATTTTTGTTAAATTGAAATCTCATAGATTTAAAACTTTTACCTGTAATATCTGAAGCTGGCGACGCCGATGGCTGAGCTTGCAGCGGCAACTCCGCCTCGTCTAGCGGCAGCCGATCATACACCGCATTAGTAAACGACGCCACCATCAATACAACGGGACTCGACGCCGTTAATGGCCCGACGACACTTCCTCCAATGACCTGCCCTTGCCCGCCGGACAAATAAATCGTCAGCCCGCCGGCACCCGGCGGCGCAGGCGGCGGCAACGCTGTACCGGTTAGAGACACAATCTCAAACGTTCCATGAAGCGTCATAACAGTCCCCGACGGCGCCCCCGGCTGGCGCAAGTTGACGTTTGTGACGGCGCCGGTGCCGGCGAGAATGCAAACACCGTGACGACGGCGCGTGGCGTAATTCGAGACTGATTCTACCACATCGAAGCCGGCGGAGACCTCCAGCACGTGCGATCTCAGAGCATTGGGGCTGTCACGTGTTACGATCACCGGCGGTTTTGGCTTGTTCTTGGAGCCGGCAGGGCGACCTCGAGATCGGCGCGTGGATGAACCGCCACTGGTGGGGGTGGTTGAATCGGCCGGATTGAGATTTTTCTGATGATTTTCCGGCGAGTTGTTGGGATCGGCGAGATGGGTTTGTGAGAAATTTTGAAGTTGGAGTTCTGAACCGAGAAATTGATTGGAGTAGCGAGAGGCGCCGCCGTGGACGGCGGAGTTTAAATCGGACATTATTGTCTTCTTCGTTGGTGCTTGAATGAAATCCTTTGCTTGTTTATAACGTTAATAAAATCGAAAAGGATTTTAAGATATTAAAATAAGAAGAATTTGTTCTATCTGTCCAGATGGAACTCGACATGTCTTTTCTTTTTTCAATAAGAAATTTTAGATTCTCAACTAATTTTTAAAATATTTGTAAATATAAATTTGTTAAATTATCAATTTAGTATAAATCTATACTATCTAAAATCTACAAGCGCGTATAGAAACTTTTGATTTTCCTCTTTTTAGATTATGGATATAGGGTCTTAAGGGAAATTTTTTGTTTTTTTTTTTTTTTTTTTTTAAAAAATGGGTCTTTTAAAATATAAAAAATATATATTTAAAAATATTAACACTCTATCGCAAAATTTGGATCCAATCCAAGACAATCGAAGAAAAACCCAATCCATAGTAATGAAATACCAAAAGTATCCCCAGCCCACACAGATAATCAGTCGATTAATTACAATTAATCGAATTACCCATCAACTGGCTTGATCAACACTCATGGCCGAAACTTCTTCTTCATTAAACAGTGCACGATAACTATTTATCGTTTCTATATAGTAAACAATAATACCTGTTTCTATAGTTTCAATATGGTTTGCACTCTATATCTGTTTCTATATAGTAAACACAAATATCTATTTCCGTTTTAATAATATTTATTTAAAAATGTACTTGTATGTCACTATCTACCTTAAGAACTTTATAAAAAATTTTAACATCAATACATCTATTATTGATACATTTGAATTAAGATAGACAGAAATAGCTATATCTTTGTCTATTTCAGATAGATAATGAAGTAAATACTAATATCTATTTCTATAGTTCCTATATTGTTTGCACTTTATATTTCTATATTTGTTTAGTTGAGTGGATCTATTATTGATAACTTTGAATTGAGATAAAAAGAGATAGAATACTATCTCAAATAGACAACGATAGACTTCAATGGTAAACACTAATATATGACTTTGAATTGAGGACAAAATGGTTGCAATTAGGTCCTTTTATTAAATTTAATAAAAGGACATAATTGCAATCATTTTGAAACTACAAGAGTGTGATTGATCAAATTGAAAATTCAGGGGTGGTGTTTGCAATTTTTCTTTCATTTTTTTCTTTTTTCTCGTCTCGTGAAGTTACTTCACGAGACAAACTTACAACGTTATGAAAAAAATAAATACGTCTAGTGAAGATGAATAGATTGTCTCGTGAAGTAATTTCACGAGACAAACTTACAACATTATGAAAAGAAATAAATACGTCTCATTAAGATGAATGGATTATCTCATAAAGTTACTTCATGAGATATCTCGTCTCGTGAAGTAACTTCACGAGACAAATTTACAACATTATAAAAAAATAAATACGTCTCATGAAGATGAATAGATTGTCCCATGAAGTTACTTCATGAGACAAATGATAGACTATCTCGTTTGTTTTGTAATATTGTAAGTTTGTCTTGTGAAGTTACTTCACGAGGCAAAAGACTTATGAACTCAATTTTATGAGACAAACGACTACTTTTCAACATAAAAAAAATAAAAGACTACTTTTCAACATACTTACCTCTTTTGGAACTTCTAATTGAAGATCAATCAAAGATAGAATTCTATATTTGTCTATCTCTGATAGACAAAGATAGATGTTTATCTCTGTCTATATTTATCTATTTGAAATAGACAACAAAGACAGACGTCTGTCTATCTCAGATAGAGCATTATCTCTGACTATCTGAGATAGACAATTAATTATATTGTACATCATCAATCATTGATGCACTTTCGATTGATTAAGATGTTGATCTTGTTCAAAATTTCAAGAATCCGATGTTCCAACCATATAAGCTACTGTATACAACAACTGGCTTTCAAAATAACTTCGCAGTGTTGTATACAACAACTTGTTGGAATTGTGGAGGAAAAGTTCAATAACTTGATTTATGAATTGGGGCATACAATAATAGTTGTTGTCCTCTGAGTTTTCTTTAATGCTTTTTGTTGGTAGGAAAATTAGGGACAGATGGGATTATGCACGCAATCATATGTTAGACATGGCTTAAGCTATGCGTTTACGCCCATGCGTCTGAGGTCATGTGTCGGAATGATAATGCGTTAATCTGGTGTGCAATGACCACGTGTTCCTATCACAAGTTTTCTTACGTTCACGCCAAATATAACGCGAACGCAAGTTTCTCGGGTAATCCGAGGTCGAACACAGAGACTGGTCACTCAATAATGCTTGTGAAGCAATGCGTTTGAGGCGATGAATAAAAATAAAAAGAAGAAGTTTCATGGATATACACACTACTCCTACTCCTAACTAAACAGATAGAGCAATAGGAGACTTGCGATGAGAATTGGTAGATACACAACAACCGTTAACGCATAGTAATGTTTATTATCTTAAATCGCCCGAGTAATCCCAGCTTATCGCACTAACGCATAGCACACCTCTCGGTGGTCAGCCGCATGACTATATCTCTATAGTGCATGGTTGCGTCGAGCATAAGATTGTGCCTATCTCTAGGAACAATGCATACTTTGCTTTAGTGGGTTCCATCTTTTACCTTCTCAGGCAGTTAGACGCGGTTATTTAACTTATAGACAAGCAATGCAACAACCTATAGACAAGCGTTGCTACAGCCTTTCACCAAGAAAAGAGGATTAACTCACTATACTTGCACAACGCACACCTCTCGGTGGGTTGCTACATACGTCCTATCTCTAGGCTATACGATTAAGAATGCGATCACCTTTGATAAATAAACGTTGAAGAAAAACAATGATAGAGATAATGATGATGAAGAAGATGGCATTGAAGGAATCAAGAGATGCATTGATTACAAAATGTCTTAATATCTTAAGCTAAAATATAATACAATACAGAGGTTAGAAGAGAAATGAAGGACTCTGCGTCAAGGCTACCGGTGGTGCTATGGATGAATGGTGGAGATGTCTCTCTCAAGCTCTATCTCCGGCGAAAGCTCCGGTCGTCACTCGGTCTGGTTTGTGGAGGTGAAGAATTCTCACTGAAAAATCTTGCTCACGCTCTCATCTGTGATCACAAACCTTTGCCTTGAGGTAGAAGTTCAAATGTCTTGAAATGAAGGTCCAAGGGGCTATTTATAGAGTTTAAACGCTGACAGGCATCATGATTGTGTTATGGCTCACTGCTGCTTTTGTCGCGGTATGGGCATTGTCACATCGTCTTATCTTGTTGATACTCCCAAGGTATGCGTCCGAGCTTGATTCAGCTGAAGTTATCAACGCTTTCTACCCATCTTGCGATATTCTGTTATGGCTATCACTCTGTGGCTACAATCTCCAAGTGATTACCGCATTCGCTTGATCACCGCAACTTCCATTCGATGGACGCATGCGATAGCCGCATGCATTCGTCTATGCAATAGCTCGGTTTTCAGTGCATGCGTTTGTCTTTGCGTTCGCCTGGCTTCAGCACATGCATTTGATTGCAAGTGCTTATTTCCAACGCATGCGTTTGATTCCTGAGATAGCTACAAAAATAGATACTTTGGCACAGAGTAACGCATAATATTGGATCAGTGAGGATTTAGGTGCTAATCGACGCAAAACTCAATTTTTCACAAATTCTAAGTATTATCACAGTGTTTTCTACTTGTTAGTCCTCATAATTCTAAATAAAAGGCTCATGATAACCGACATTTATACCAGTTATCACTTTTTTTCTTTTTTTTTTCTCTTTAATAAAGCATTAAAGTGAAGAGAATACTGTGAAATTCGAAGAAGAAGGATTGTTCTTTACTTGGCAATGTAATGTGCGACATTACAAGGTAACAAAAGAAGGAGAAGAAGAATTGTACTTGTGTGCTTGATGGAATTGACAAAGAAAAATGAAAACCTCTAAATATGTGGCGAAGAACAATGAAATCGATCAATGAAGAAGAAGAAAATGAATTGAAATCGGAGAATGAATGAAATTGAACGAAATTGTTTTGGAATTGAATGAAAATGAAGAAGATCGAAAATCATCTTAGGAAATCGAGGGTAGTTTTGGATTTTTTAAAAAATATCCATTGATATGATTTTTTGCTATAGTATGTAAATAGTTTGTATTTTTTTTTTCTATTTTTGACAATTTCTAAAAAAGTTTGATATTTTATTTCTACATAATATCTACTTCAGTTAAATAAAGAAAAAATATATATATTTGTTTAAAAATCACATTTTACACTAATAAGACTTTTTTTTTAAAAAAAATGACTAATATCTATTTTGTGAAGGAAAAAGATTAATATATATATTGGTAAAATCATATTATGATTTAAAATCTAAATTTTCGTTATAAATAGCGGAGTTAAATGTTTCTATCAAATATCTTTTCTTTTCTTTTCTTTTTTCTCTCTCTTTTTTTTTTTTTTTTTTTTTTTTAGTATTTCTTCAATCATTATTGCCACATTTTTCCATTTTTTTTATTCTTTAACATTGTAAGTTTTTTTTTCATCTCCTAGACATCACCTACCATTTTTCTACTTGTATCTCTTTTTTTTTTCCCAACATTTTTTGTTTTTTGTATTTTTAGAACTAGAAGTAGCTAGGTATAGAGAAATTGTCGATTTTGACCCAAAAAGTTTTTTGCAATTTAAAAGTAACCTCATTTTTAAAATCTATTTTTTTTAACCTCTTTTCCATCTTTTCAATCTTTAAGTGGAGGGACACACCACGTGAAAATACCATTTTTCCCCTCAATAAATGATCATTCAATTGCCTTGAATATAAAATCACCAAACTTACCTAACTCACATATCTTAACTTAGAAACTTCAATTTTCAGTTTCACATTTTGTTTTCAAGATTGAAATACTTTACATGAGGGTTCTAACTTCAGAGAAATAATCCTTTTTAGAGGGTCTCAAGTTCATAGGAACAATTTCTTTCCTTTTTTAGAGTTCCAAAAGAGACAAGTATATGTTGAAAAATAGTCTTTTATTTGTTTATGTTGAAAAGTAATTGTTTGTCTTGTAAAATTGAGTTTGTAAGTAAGTCTTTTGTCATGTGAAGTAACTTCACAAGACAAACTTATAACATTATAAGACAAACGAGATAGTATGTCGTTTGTCTCGTAAAGTTATAAGTTTTTTTTGTGAAGTTATTTCATGAGACAAAATACAAAAATGAACTCAATTTTACGAGACAAATGACTGACTTTTGTCACTCGTAAAATTGAGTTTATTTCTATCTTTTGTCTTGTGAAGTTACTTCACGAGACAATATATTCATCTTCACGAGCCGTATTTATTTTTTCATAACGTTGTAACTTCATGAGATGTCCCGTGAAGTAAGTTCACAAGACAAAAGACAGAAATGAACTTAACTTTATGAGAGAAAAGAGTCAGTCTTTTGTCTCGTAAAGTCGAGTTCATTTTTGTCTTTTGTCTTGTAAAGTAACTTCACAATAAAAATTTATAACTTTACGAGACAAACGACAAATTATCTCGTTTGTCTCGTAATGTTGTAAGTTTGTCTTGTGAAGTTACTTCACGAGTCAAACAACTTACTTACGTCCTCAACTTTACGAGACAAATGACTACTTTTCAACATAAAAAAATTAAAAAAAAAAAAAAAAACTATTTTTCAATATACCTGCCTCTTTTGGAACTCTAAAAAAGGAAAGAAATTGTTCCTCTAAACTTGGAAACCTTTGGAAATAATTATTCCTTTGAAGTTGGGACACTCACATAAAGTATATCAATCTTGAAAACAAAATGTGAAACTGAATATTGAAGTTTCTAATTTAAGATATATGAGTTAGGTAAGTTGGATGATTTCATATTCAAGACAATTGAATGATCATTTATTGAGAGGCAAAATGATATTTTCATATGGTAGATCCCTCACTTAAAGACTAAAAGATGGAAAGGAGGTGAAATAAAGTAGATTTTAAAAATGGGGTTACTTTTGAATTGGAAAAAGAACTTTTTGGGTCGAAAGGAGGTGAAATAAAGTAGATTTTAAAAATGGGGTTACTTTTGAATTGGAAAAAGAACTTTTTGGGTCAAAATCAGCAATTTCCCCTAGTTATATCACACCTCCATTTATTTTATTTGTTTGAGTTAGATTTTTTTTTGAAATAATATTTTTTTAATAAATAATGACAAAAATAGGGTTGGAGGGAAACAATTTCTAAGAATAGGTGTTTTGGGAAAGTATTGACAAAATTAGTGTAGTGTAATCGTGTATCCGATACACGATTACCATGTGGCATACTCGTGTACCCGGTACACGAGTACCATTTAATCCAGTTAGCTGACCACGTCAGCTGGCTGGTTGACCGGTCAAGCGAACTCGTGTACCCGGTACACGACTCGCTTATATTTTTTCTTTTTTAAAAGAAGTTAATTGTTAAACTTAATTATATAACTTAATTCCTTCTTATGACTTATAATTTTTTTTTAATTGTTAAACTTAATTATTAAACTTAATTCTTTCACTATTAAACTTAATTATATATTTAATCTACAATGAAAACATCTTGCACTCATATTAAAAAAAAATACCATGATATTAAAGAATATTTACAATTAGTTCTTTAATTGGTAACATTCTAGCACCTTTGAAAACGCCGTTCACTGCATTGCTAGTCATCCACCCATAGCGGTACCCACCGTCATGTGACTGTGTCTATTTTTCCAAGTCAATGTCTGAAAAAAATTCAAGACATTCAGGATGCAATTGTTTCAATTCTTTCATGCACCGAATGAACTTACGCCTTTAATGTTGATTTTCGGCCTTGAATACCAAATTTTTTAGTTGCTTCGATTTGTATTTTGTATTGAAATTACTGGCAATATGGAGAAGATAATATCGGTGGTACGCTCTGGGTTCACTCCCAGCAAGAATGCCCTCATGTCTGTCAGAAATCAAGCAAATACCCTCTCTTTGGGTAACATATTCCGCGTTGCCCACAAAAACCATGACCAACTGGATGAATTCTCACCTTCTACAATAGCAAAAGCAAGGGAAAATATATGTCTGTTTGCATCAATAGATAAGGCTGTCAATAATTTCCCTTTATACTTTCTGTAGAGATGAGTTCCATCAATCTGAATCAATGACCTACAATGGATCAATGACTAATCTGTTCGTGTTCCTGGATTATAATGAACAACAACACTCGGCCAATACGGAAGCTCCGAATATGATTTCTCCCAATCGCCAAACACAGCGATTAACGCTTTTCTCTTGGCTTGCCACACCCGTCTATAATTGACATTATCGCCATATTGTTTTTTAATGGCTTCTTGAAGTAAGGCCACAGGTACTCCAGGATCAGCTCTAACCAAATTTTGAATTTCGATACTCATGAAATTTGAATCCAACTGTGAATGATCCTGTGTCAATTCTGAAAACAAACATGAGTGTTCTCCTTGAAGTTTTGTGATTTCGAACATCCCATGAGTTTTTCACCGACATACTCGTAGCCTCCAAGCACAACCGTCACTCCATGATTTACATTTAACATACCAAAGATCATGATTTGATTCCACTACAATAATTTCGTCGTGTTTTGTCACACAATATTTTTTTTACAGCAAGCTGTAAATCTTCTTTGGTATTAAACAACATTCCTTTTTGTATTAAACTACAGTTATCTACTCATATATTCCTTTCTTCCAAAGTAGATCCTAGTTCACACGTTGAATTTGTCATCTCCCAATCTATTTGGGTGAACATTTTCGACGGTACCAACTCAAGATCATGTTCACCACTACTGTCGTTTCCAAATAATTCATCAACTTCAACGTCAGTGTCACTATCTCCATCATTTTTCAGGTTCAAGAATTACTAAATTTTTAGGACGCATCGACATATTTATTATGTTTTTTTCAACGGTTATAGTTGACAAAAAAAATATGTAAATATGTCAATCCAAAAAACTCCAATTTCTAAATTTAACCTATAAGAACTAAATATTATATATTTAAATCAAACCAAATCTAAGATTTATAAATTATATATTTAAATCAGCCCAAACGAATAAACAAATATAAGATCTAAGATTTAAGATCTACAAACATATACATAGATCAGCCCAATAAATACATATAAGATTTCTAAGTTTAAATCAATCCAAACAAATAAAAAAATATAAGATCAGTCCAAAAACATACCTAAATTAAATCAGCCCAAAAACATACATAAACTATACATAAACTAAATCATATTTAAACTATACATATACTAAATCATACATAAACTATACATACATAAACTATATATAAACTAAGTTTAAAATAAACTTAGCCCAAAAACATGCAAAAACATACATATAAATATAGATCAGCCTAATTAGAGAAAGAAATATACCACAGAAACGAGCAAAAATCGGCAACCAAAAAAGTATGAAAATCGGGCAATACGACCGCTACAATGGAGGATTCGGTGAGGATCAAATGAAGGACTAAAAATTGAGCAAAATCAAAATTTTGGAAGATTTCGGTGAAATGGAGACCTCGGTGAGGAAAATCAACTAGATTTTGGAAAGTCAAAAGCAAAATAGAAGAAGAAATCGAAAGCGAAAATTGGTGAGAGGAAGAAATCATTGGTTTCAATAAGGAAGAAGAAGTGGCAGTCTCGGTGAGGAAGAAGAAAGGGTCGTTTCGGTGAGGAAGAAGAAGGGGCGGGTGGAGTTTTTAATGCGAGGAAGTTGTGTACCCGATACACGACTTAGGGTAATCGTGTACCCGGTACACGATTTCCTCAGTCAAACCTGCATGACTGCCACGCTAGACTGGGCGTGCCAGTGGCTAGGTACTCGTGTACCCAGTATACGATTAAGGTGTAATCATGTACCCGGTACACGATTTAAACACCTATTTTTGGGAATACTTTCCCTCCAACCCTATTTTGTCATTATTTATTAAAACAACGTTATTTAAAAAAAAAAAAAAAATCTTTGAGTTATGTTATCTTTTTCAATTTTTTTTCTTTTTCCTTTTAAATTGTGTTTGAGATTGAGATCTAGATTGAATAGTTTTTTTTTTCTTTTTTAATAAAAGGCATTTTGTTAAAAGAAGTGAACTTCTTTTATTAGAAATAAAAACAATCACTTCTATTAGAAATAAAACCTATTTATAAATATTTAAAAATAGATTTTATTTCTAATAAAAGTGATTATTTATATTTTAAAGTTTTCTTACTATAAATGTTAATATTATTAGTTTATTTGTTTTCTTACTATCAAATATTTAAATTAAGAGATAAAAAATTTTATTTGAAAACTTAAAAAAAAAAATTAAGAAATATATTAATTCGAATTTATGTGGAGTAATATGCATTTTTTTTCAAAAATATATATATATATATATAAAGAAAAAATTATTATTAAATATAATACTATTATTTCAACTTGTACATGTACATTTCATTTTCAAGATTATGAAATACGTGCAACACACGTAGTTCCAATTTGTTTAAGAAAAATACTCGATACATTCATCTTTGTAGCTTACCATTTAACAAGATGTCCAACAAAAGTAAAAAATCCATAGTACTTTTATCATATTCTATTTATTTATACTATAAATTTGTCTTTATAAATGTGGATCTCACACTAAATATCATTGACTCCCACTACTTTTAAAAATATACTGACGTGACATATATACGTAGATAATACTCTTCTAGTATAAGAAATTTTCCCAACAAAACTACCATTACATGGTAAAAAATTTTTATTCATGTTTCCATCAATATTTCTGTATTTTTATCGGATTGATATAGAAAAAAAGGTGAATCAATATTTTCATTATATTGTAAAAAAGATTCATGAAATATAAAAATGTAAGCTAAACAATGTCTATGATATAAATAGTAAACATGTTAAATTGTTTAAATATCTTAACTTTCATCTACATATATTTTTATCTTTTAGTTTTTATAGTTTTTTAGAACTATTTATCAATATCGACATTTCTATAAAATTAAGACTTCAAAATTCCTATCAACATCGACATTTTAAATCTCTGACGTATTCAATTATTGTTCTAAATTTTAATTTGAATTTTTCCTAATTCAAAATTTATCATTTTTTTTCAAAACCCGACAAAGAAAAACAATCTGTATTTTATTTACAGACACTCAAACGTCATTTGGACCATAGTAAAAGCTTTAAGAACATTGAGATTAAATTGAAACTGTTATAAAATCATAAAGTGAACCATATTGAAAATTTTTCGATTATTTTCTGAAAGTAGCATTATTATATCTCTTTTAGCTGTATGTATACATATTTTGTTAACTCAAAAGATACGGTGACAACCTTCCACCACTCTAGGCTTTATGACCTAAACGAGCTAGCTCATGGCATATATGTGTGCCATGGCATAGGTGAGTGCTATAAATAAAGTGTCTTGGACGTTTATTTTATTTAAAAATGAGATCTCGTAGACATTATTGGGTGACACAGATATGCTGACATTGAACCTCTTTTTATAGGTAGGAGGTAAAAAAAAAAAAAAAAATTGAAACTTAACATTTACACTATAGATATTAATGGTGTGAAGATCAAATAACATCCATTAATTTTATTCTTCCAAAGTTCATTTGATTATAACAAACTTCCAAGTCCAAAGTACAATGAGAGTACAATCAAATGTGACAAAGGGGTTTGTTGGAGAATGCAATAATCTTAAATCTTATGGTCTTTGAATTGAAAAGAAGTAAACATTTTTGTATCAACAAAGATTTTTTATTATTTTTAAATAAACTTTTAAGTTAAATTGAGAGAGGAGAAAGAATAACATACACATGCATGCATGTGTGGTTGATTTTTTCTTGGAGAAGCTTTTATCACATCACATGTGGTCTATAGAGATTGGGAAAATTTTTCTTGGGCTCTTCATACTTTATTTTATTTTATTATTTTAAAATTTTTACGATACATAATAAGAAAATTGAATTTCTGACTTAAAAATTAATAGTATAAATTTTATGTCAGTTTAGTCATACTCATTTTAATAACGTTTATTTTTTTCAATATTTAGAAGAGATTCATACGTTTGATCTTAAGGTCGATAGTAAACTTTTGACAAGGCTCTCATGTAATACCAATTTTCTTAGATTCCTCAAAGTGTGTGTGTTTTTTTTAATTCAATAACTACAAAAATGAAAGATCAAATCGTTATTGACTTTGTATTTTATTTTATTTGTTCGGGTTTGAGTTCTTTTTATTACTTCAAAGGAAATTGAAATATGATTTTTTTTTTTTACTCTTCTAATTTTGTTTCATTTTTTGCTACATTTTTTAGTTAATTGTTGAGGCAATAGATTGTGATATTTGAAATTGTAGTAGATATTTTATTCTCTAAATTAATGATAAAATAGACATTATTTTCTATCCAACTAAAAATTTGATGTTGGGACCAAATTTTTAGATTTTTTTTGAAGTATTTATAGAACTTATTAAACGTAGCTTTTAACTTCTAAAACTTTTTAAACCAAATTATAATGTGGAAAAATTTAGAAGGCAAAAACTCTATTTAAATCACAATGGCTATGAACTTAACTAAAATTTAATAACTATATTTTAATCACGTCAATGGTTTAGAACAAAATTAATTTTTAAAAGATTAATTTAAAAGTTGTCCTTAAAAAATTAACATAAATAGACACAAATACTAGAGTTTATAACTTAAACTTTTAATTTAACGTCTCAAAAACATATTAAATTATAAAATTAACTCTTATGATTTGAAGAATGTTAGAATTTAATTTTTATTGTTAAAATTTTAGTCCCTATGATTTGATAAAACTCATCTACATGGACTATTTATGAAGATTTTATCAAACTATAAAAATTATTTATGAAGTTTTACCAAACTATATGAACTAAAATTAAACTTCCTCAACTGGATATACGATGTTATTTTTCGTGACCTTTTGTGTCAGTAGTTCCTTGATTTTGGACTTTTTGGAAGTTTGCTTATTTTTTTTAAGGAATAATACATTTTTGGTCCTTAGGTTTTAAAATGTTACACATTTAGTCCTTAGGTTTTGAGTTTTGTTTCAATTTAGTCCCTAAGTTTCAAAATATTATAATTTTATCCTTCAGATTTGAATTTTGTTTCAATTTGGTTCATGAATTTCAAGATTTTACATTCTTAACCTCAATTTTTCATTAAATACTTACTTTCAACCATTGATGTCAATTTCTATTAATTAATTAAAAATAATTAGAAGTGAAATTTAAATTTAATTTTAAAAGTGATAAAAATAGTGAAACTTAATTAATTATAATTCATTTAACGATTGTAGCATTTTGAAACTTAGGGATTAAATTAAAACCAAACTCAAAATTTAAGGACTAAATGTATAACATTTTGAAATCTAGAGATTAAAATAGAAACTAGATCCAAAATCTATGGACTTTAAAAAATATGGAGATGATATTTATAATTTAACAAATAAATTAACTAGAAATATTGAATAAATAAAACATGCTCCCTAGCATTTAATATAATTAATCACCTAATAATTATTTGAAAAATAATTGATTCTTAATTTCTTATTGGTTGGAAATCCAAGGGGGTGAGAGTGAATCACATGGGTATGCAAAATAAGTGAGGTTGGCAACCTCAAAAGAAGAGAACTATAAATCAATATTAAGTTTTGTTCAAATCACCTTTCTGGAGCCACCAAAAGCCATCAAATTCAATTTTTTTTTTTTTCTCATTCTTTTATCATTTAATTCATTTTTTAAGATGTTGATGTCGATGAAAATAATTTAACTTTAATTCTATAAGAATATGGAATTTAGTGAATATTTTATTTAAATTTTTTTTAAATAATTATTTTTAAATATAAGAAAATTAGTCAACTTATTTATAAATATAATAAAATGTAATTTTCCTATATGTCTAATATATGTAATTTTTCATCTTCTTTAGATTGGAAAGAGTGATACACATGATCGGTTCGATCTATTTCTTTATCTCCACATGAATCGTATATTTATAGCAACGGGGATAGAATTTTCTCAATTTCAATGGACTAGGCGTATCGTGTATTCTTTTGAGTAATATATCTGAAAATCCCGATTGTTTCCTTATTAACATCGTTTCGAACACAACGAGTACATTCCAAAATAACTGTTACTCGAGCATCTTTACCATTGGCCATGAACCTCCCTTGGATTTTTTATTCATGCAACTCTTCCATTTTTCGATTCAAAATGAAGAAAAGAAAGAGGTTTATTAATAATAGATAGTGACATACAATGATATTTTACTATATTTAGAACAATTACTCCTTTTAAAAATTATTTAAATTTGGGTAATTGCAATTGGTAGCATTTTTAGAAATAATAACCAAGTGTATAACATCATTTAAAAAAATTGCAAATATAGCCAAGTCTATCAGCGATAGACTTCTATCGTTATCGGCGATAGATTTCTATCGTTGATAGACTCTTACCAGTAATATGGTTTATCACTGATAGATTATTTAAATTTGGCCATATTTATAATTTTTTTTACATTATGTTATATCTACTAATACTTTAGGTCTAATGTCTATATTTGCAAAATTAATAGATAATATTTTATTATTTATTTATAAGCTAAACTATTTATTATTTATATTATATTTACATTTGTGACATTTGATTTTTAATAATATTTCATTAATTTTTTATAGTATAATAAAAATGTTGTTTCAACCTTATGTGGATGGTTATGTGAAAACATCGATAAACATTGAGATGGAGGGATTATAATGACCAAAATTGTAATTAGGTAAAAAAAAATGAATGACTAAAATGGATATTTTAAATTTTTAAAAATCAAACAATTAGGGTATGTTTATTTCACAGGTTTTGTCACAAGTTTTTATAACACATTTAATATCTTTGTTTCTTTTACAAGCTTTCACTTTTTAAAACTTGTAATATTATTAGTGAGGGAATTTTAAAACTCATATGACACGGGTTTTCTTACACCCTCCAAACAAGTGGGATTTTTGTACTTGAGTGATGACAATGCAAATATAACCTAATTAATAAATAAAATAGCATCAATTAATTGTTATCATTAATTTTAGTTAATTTTAAATATAAATATATCGTTTAGACTTAATAAATTTCAATTAATATAATAACAATTAGTATTTTATGTTATCTTAATATTTAATATAAAATTTTGTTATTAATTATTAACATTCCAATTAATTGATATTTATTAAATTTTTTTTTAGTAAAAGAACAATTTAATTAAGTTCGATAAATGTTAATATAAAAATAATTCTTTAATTTTAAGGGTTTAAATAACTAATTAATATAATAATATATTAAATAATATTAAATTTAGTTTATGACTACCTTAATTGTGCTCTTTTTAATTAAGTAATTTTATTTTAATTTCAATATACAAAATTAGTTAATCAAAGATCGATATTTAATTTTTAGATATTCATTATTCTGCCTATCCAAATATATACATCATTTAAATTCCAAGTATTTAATATTTATACCTATAAAATAATATTTGCCATCTAAATAGACCGTTAAAATATTAAAGAAAATATTAATAATTGAAGTTCGAAAATGTGTTAAATAACAATCAAAACGGTGCATGATGTTTTTTCTTTCTTTCTTTATTTATTTTTTGTTAGATATAAGTTTAACATAATTTTTTAAACAAAAATTTGTTTTATATTAAAGCTTGCGAGGTTAAAATAAAAACTTGAAATCATGGAAACCAAATTAGAGATAAAAGATAAAAGGATAAACTCCAAGTTTAGAATTATGTTTAATATATTTTTAAACTTTAAAAAATATTTGTAATGAATAATTTAAATTTATATATTAAAAAAAGACATTGAACTGGTGAAGAATTTTTTAGATATCGTTAGAATTTGAAAATTTATTAGAACACAAAAGTGTAGGTTTAAAAATCTATTTATACTTTGTAAAGTTTATAAATTTGTTAGATCCAATAAATAAATATTGATGGGCTAAAATTATAATTTAATCTAAAAAATAATTTGGATTAGTTTTTTTTTTTTTTTTTTTTTTTGGCTAATAATGAGCCAAACAATATTTTGAACTTAGAAAAGAAAAGGCAAATCAATCATGTATTGTTTTCTGTTTTTTGGTAAGAATAATTTATTATTTTAATTATGCTTCATTGAACCTAACCATAAGATCATAAAAGTTGTAATTATTATTATTAGAAAGCAAAAGCAACCCCCAATGGGTGGTTTCCCCCATCCACTTTTTTTCATCAAAAGTTTGAAATTTTGGACGAAAGAAACAATTTAAATTTATTGGAACGAGAAGAGAAGAATGTGATTTGTAAAAGAGAAAATCTGCATATTGGTATGGTGCTTGCTACACCACTCTGATACTTAAATCAAATAATGAAAGAGTAGATTCAAGTTATCTCATATGAAATCATAATAATGTATTTATAGAGATGGTTTCGTCTCGTTAGGTTCTAGAGTCAATTTGAAATTATTAAATAATCTATTGAGTTGAGGGACGTACCCGATTTCATGTTTGGTTAGGGTCGACCTCGACAAATTGCATGTATTTTTTATGGATTCTCGAGGAAGATCCTATTGAGTATTTGACAAAATATTAGAAGAGTAGTTTGTCCTACATCAGTTAAATTGAAGAATGAGGATAGACTCTAAGCCTATAAAAAGAGTCTTTACTTCTAGTTTCAAGTTGTCCTAGTTAGAATTACTTCAAGTTTAATGTGTTAACTCTAATTAAATTATTTTTGTATTCTCTATTTTGAGAGTGAGAAAAAGATGTGAGTAGTTAAACTTTTAAAAGAGTGCTATAATAATTGGGATTGGGAGAGAGAATTTTCTATACGATTGTAAGAACTTTTTACATAATGGATTTTTTCTGGTCTTTGATTTTTTTTCAAGTTGGGAGTTTTCTTCGTAAATTCTTGCGTATCAGTATTTTATTATTTTCTTTTAATTTCTCTGTTATTTTCTGTTCGTTCGTGCGATAAAAGTGGAGTGTTCTTTTTTTTTTTTTTTCAACAGATCCATGGATGGAAAAAAAATCTCTTTTTGTAGTTGCATATTTCGTTTAGTTTACATATAGAAGTTGATACTTCATGTTTTATTCAATATATTGGCTTTAATGCTTTTGGGTTATGAACTTGATAAATTCATGAGATCAATGCACATGCTCTATTTGATAATTCTTCTAGTAATAAGCAATACTATTATTCATCTTTGAAAAATATTTATTTTTCATACGTAAAAAATAATTAGACTAGATAAATGAACCATAGGTACAAATAAATTATCAAGTTTGATGCTTTGCTAATATTTAAAAATTGAACATTATAATAAAATGTGGATTTGAATGTGTGACTAAAGTCTAATATTCTTTAGAAAATATAAAGATAATTGGTATTGTAAGTGAATACAACTATCTATATTGGTATGATTCAAAAAATAAGAGTTGGACTTCGTATACGTGCAATCGACAATATCATTATATCATTTGTAGAGATATTTGGAACCACGTCTTATTTTTAGCTATGTCTATATTAAATCTTGAATGACGAACAAAAGTTTGTAAGCTTGAATAAATGGATATAGATGATAATTATTGTTTGAGGGAATTTTATTTTTGGCTCATGATTTTAAAAACGAAAATTTCTATAAGTGTAGCTATTTTTAAATTCTAAAAGATGGGGCATTCAAACCATTTTCTCTGAATTTTCCACCTTCTCTAAAAAAAAATATATGTGATAGATTGATAGGATCATAGTTTCCCTCACTTTATTGACATAAAAAGAAATATATATCACATTTACTACTCCTAATTGATATTTCTTCTAGATTATTCAATTACCAATCTAGTATAACATGTCTAGTCAAAATGAGCTTAGCTTAGTGATAATTGATATGACCTTCTACATATATTATATACATCATTCAGTTAAAATGTTCATCTTTTTTTCGATAATGTTTATCTTTACAATAAAACAACCTACTTCTCCAACATTATTTTGCATTTATTTCTTTTGCCCCACCCCTTGACACTATTGTTCTTACTTATTTATTTTGCTAAACCCTAATTCTTTATACAAATTTAGAGTTAGGCCGGTAGATGCATGGTAGAACTCTTGTAGTTATTGCTTTTGATTGTTGGGGGCAATGGTTACTCAAGAACCCATCATCAAATTGGCTTATTGATGAGAGATTAATAAAGCAATCCATATATACGTACGTATATAGAAATATATGTCGGTTATTATTAAGCTAAATTCACTTTGACGATAATAAAAATAGTAGTTAAATTTAAGGTTTAAATATTGTTTTGGTTCATATATATTTTTTTATTTTAATTCATTTTGGTCCATAGACTTTCAACTTTAATTTATTTTGGTAAATGTACTAATTGTGTTCACTTTAGTCTTTGTATTTTTCAACTTTAGTTTATTTAGCCTGTGTAATTTTAAGTTGTGACAATTTTAGTCTCTTGAAAAATGAAAATGAATGGGCTAAATTGATCACAATTTAAGAGAAAGTTTAAAGTACAAGGATCGAAAGAAGCATTTTTAGTAGTATATGGACTAAAATAAACGAAAATTGAAAGTACAAAAAACTAAAATGAACATTATAAAATTACATAGAAACCATAATAACTAAACTTGAAAATACAATGACCATGTATTTAAACGTAAGTTTAAAGTAAATGGTTTCTCAATCATTTAAAAACAAATATCTGAGCAATTAATTCACTAGTTATCTGATATTGTCAAACATCGTAATTTTCAGACGAAAGTGACTTTAGGATTGAAGTAAAAGTGATTTTAACTATTCTAAAATTAATTTAACAACCAATTCCAAAAGATAACATTATACAAGTTTGAAGCTTTTTCCACTATGTAAACACTAACTCCCAACACAAACTGACCATAAAAACTTCAAACATCTGTTTCAGCCATGCATCAAGGATAGAACTTCCTCCACAGTTTAGAAACCCCAACATGGCCAAAACTCAAAAGAGAATAAAGAAAAATACAACTTACGAACAGAAGAAGTTACAAAGAAATTAAAAAAACAGAACAATATTTTGTGTTTCTAAACAGATTATGAACCTGAGAGTGATAATAACATTTGATTCTCCCTTTTCTTCTTCATCTCTCTATTAATCCCTACCCAACAATAACAACAACAAAAAAGAAAGAAAGAAAGAGACCATTGTTTTTACCATTTTTATACATTATATTCCTACCTCACCGTGGACGGCGTAGCACCGGTGAGCTTGGTGGTGGTCGTTACTAAGAGGATGAAACACTGGCTATGTCTCTGCTTGATCTGTTGTATTTCAAGTGGCTTTTGACGAGTTGTCCAGCTGCAAGAGCAGCCATTAGAGAGAGCTCTCCAGCAAGAACAGAGCCAGCTACAATGGTGGCCAAAAGCCTTGCATTTGAGCCTGGAGCTTCTCTGTTAGCGCCTTTAACTCCAAGTAGATTCAGACAAGCGGATTGGGAGGCTAGTTGTGTGCCCCCACCAACTGTACCAACCTGCATAACCAAATCAAATAGATTTAAGGACACTAAGGTCTAAGGAGTAAGGATACGTGTGACATTATATTTACTAAGGTTGGTAGAAGAATCTGACCATACCGTTGGATGTAGAGAGTGAAACTAAAAGTTATGGTTTCATTGTATATCAACGGACATTACGTGATTGTCTCAAATACCCCTTAAGAATTAAAAACTAGAGATCTGATTTAGCATTAGGCGAGAGAAAAGAGTGAGCCTTTCACCGTATAGTTTCTTTTAAGGTTGGTTTGGTAGGTATCTACTTTATAAAACAGTCCAATCCAATTTACGAAAGGAGGTTTTTTTTTCGTAAAAGAAAAGAAAAAAAAAAATTCCCCAAGGAGTTTAAGTGTGAATGTTATTTTGTACTTTTCAAAACTAAAATGAAAAGTTTTAACTATCGCTAATTTAGATTTGTAGTGGTTGATCTAAAACTAGAGATTTAATTTTTTTAAAAAAAGATTGTCTTCATCTAGAGTGGAGATGTTTTTGCATGTGTTTGGAAAGGATCTAAAAAGCAGATCTCTCTCTATTTTTTTTTTTTTTTTTTTTTATATAGAAAAAAGGCCGATCTTAACAATAAAAAATAATGGTATTTTAGGTAATAATTTTTGCATAATTATAATTTTTCAATACTATATAACTGATAATATATTATGCTATGGATGTTTTGTTTGAACTAAAATGAAATTCTCTAAATTTTTCTTAGCTTAATTAGAACTTTAAAATTTAGAATTTAAAGTTTGGAAACTCCAAAAAATACATAAAAAAATGTTATTTTAAATTCTGATTTTTACTATTAGGATCACATGCCAGAAACAAATATAACAAATATATATTAATGGAATCCAAACTAGCTAGAAACCAATTCTGAATTTGATACCAAAGTGTGTCATTTCAGTTTATAAACCTTCAAATATTTTATTTAACATATTCTGCCATTTCTGTTAACTATTTCCAAAAGACTAGACTTGTTTTGAGATCCAAACAGGTAGACATGTATTTATTATGAGAATAGACGTGTGTACATGTACCATTGTTAAATAATTTGCAAAATAAAGAATATTTGGCAACGGCTTTATTTTTACCAAGAAAGAATATTCCAAAAAAGTTTTTACTATTTTCTATCCATATTAAAATAGTCCCTAACTTAAATAGATTATTATAATCAACTGACTATAATAATCATTCATTATACTAACCAAATTAATGCTCCGAACACTCTTTTAACTCCATAAATCTTAACTTCGAATTAAAAAGGTGCTTAAAACCTATATTAAATATATAAACTTTAAACTTTCAATTTTATTAGGGTAATTGACTTTTTCAAAATTATTTAAAATCAACTAATAAGAAATCGTCTATTTTTAGATTTAAAATTGAATTTTAGGTAATAATATGAACCTATGTGAATAATTTTTAAAAAATGTGAAGTAGGATAAGTTAATAATTTATTAGTGAAAATTGAATTTTTTTTTTTAAAAAAGTGACAAAATTGAAAATTTTAAAAACTATTCAATACGTTTTAATTTTGGAGTTTATAAATTTATTAGACACAAAATTAAAATTAAAAATAATTATTAGATATAAAATTGAATGCTAAGTCCGGTCAACCTATATAGAATGACCTAAGTATTTAGAAATCATTCCACACACAAAATGTGAAGATGCAAACAAAAATAAGATCTAAGCCTATAAATGAGCATGTAACCCTTTGTCTTTGTCTTTTTTTTTTCCTTCTTTTTTCTTTGTTTTTTTAATACTTAGAAATCATTTCAAACACCTATGTCATGTACTCCTCAAGATGATTCAAATATTTAAATTTATAAATGGACATTTAAACTTTTTATCACATTTGATAATCATTAGATTTTTAATTTTTAAAAATTAAGTTCATAAGCAATTACTCCTACTAGGGATGAAAGTTGATCCAATTTTATAGGTTTTGGGGTTAATCAAGAACCAAACCAAACTAATTGCTTTTATGAAGAAGAGAACCAAATTTAAGTTCAATAAAAAAACAAAACTAATAGATTGATTTTTATTTGTTTCGGCTTATTATTGGCTTGTTTATCGAATTTTTTTTTATAGTTTTTTTCTTTTCTTCTAAATTTTAATTTATATTTTCGCTTTTGTTTCGAGGGGTCATTTTTGCTCTTTTCAAATTAAAATTGGGGTTTTTTTTATTATTATTTTAATCTTTTTCTAACTAACAAACATATATACACTATAATAGTTGATATTTTCTCTAAATAACTAGTACACATGCATATAATGATTAACTAAATTATAGTTTTTTTATTTGACTAGAAATTCAAGAGTTATGAGTTAAGCCTTTTGTCAGTATGTTATTGTTTTTCTAAACGCAATTGAACAGAAAAAAGGTAAAAGAGAAATCACCTCAATGGAAGGCATGGTAACGGACACATGAAGATCCCTGCCATCATTCACAGCTTCCATCATTGTTATGCAGTAAGAACTTTCCACGTTCTGTGCAGGATCTTGTCCAGTAGCTATGTAAATGGCAGTGACAATATTACTGGCGTGAGCATTAAATCCACCCAAAGCTCCAGCCATGGCGGACCCAGCAAGATTCTTAAGCATATTAAGTTCTACCAAAGCCTCCACGTTCGTTTTCAACACCTTCCTCACCACATCCCCTTTAATTATGGCTTCACAAACCACTGATTTCCCCCTTCCTTCAATCCAGTTCACCGCAGCCGGCTTCTTATCAGAACAGAAATTCCCTAATCACCACAATCAAATGATTTTTCAAACGATTTTGAACGGATTATAATCGAATTCGTTATTAACTTACCAGATATGCCGATCACATCCATGTCAGGGAAATCCTCCTGCAAGAAATCCAGAACGTTCTGCACGCCTTTAGAGACCATGTTCATTCCCATGGCGTCGCCGGTGCTGCAGGAGAATCTCATATAGAGGTTTTTACCAGCAATGGCGCATTTAATGTTTTGCAATCTCGCGAATCGGCTTGATTTATTGAAGACTAGAGCCAGAGTTTCGAAATTTTCAGGTTCTTCAAGAAACATCTTCAGTTGAGCGGCTCTTTTCGCGGAGGCGAATCTCACCACCGGAGCTCTGGTCATTCCATCTCTTAACAAGACGCTGTTGGCTCCTCCCGATAGATGAATCGCTTTACATCCTCTATTTGTACTTGCAACCAAACATCCCTCTGTTGTAGCCATCGGAATTGAAAATTCTCTTCCATCGAGTAGAAGCGGACCTGCAATCCCTACTGGAATCTGGATGTATCCGATTGGCATCTCACAGCACTGCCCTAAAATCGAAGCGTAATCGAAGCCGTCAAGAGGTAAACCGGAGAGAGACTTACTGGTAATCCTTTGAAGCGCCTCACGGCGGATTGCTGCGGCTCTAGCACAGTCTCCGAGTTTCGATTCGAGAGAGTACGATGGAGTAGTCCCAACCACCACGGATTTCACGATTTCCTCATCTTCTTCGTTTAATTTGATCGGAAATGGCGGCGGATCAACGGACTTCGGTACGACCAAAACTGGAGGAGGAACTTGAGGGGGAACAGAACAATCAAGCGCCGCACCACACGGCACTTTCCGCGAATCATCTTTAACAATGGAACGCTCATCATCGTCCTCCGTCGTCCACACATCCCCCGACGGACGGAGAAACAGAGACTGAACGAAATCGATGCCGAAGAATCCGATAAGGTATACAAACGAGGAGACTAAGGCGATGAGAGCAACGATCTCAGATGGAGTAACGAAATGCAGAGGAACAGAGTTCCGGATCTTCTCCCGCCACCGGCTGAGCAGATAATAGACGACGGAGAAGAAGAGCGTGAAGAAGATGGCGTTGGTGATGTACAGAGGGAGGACCAAAGCGTCTGAAGCCTTCGTGGAATCGCCATCGACGGTGTTCCTCGTCGCCTTCGCCTTGGCGGTCGTCGGCTTCGTCGATCGGCAGCGGGCGTCCATAATGATATCGAAGTTGTAGGTCCCAAACGCCGGCGCCGGATCGGACGGTGGTGGCCGGAGAAGGAAATGGCCGCAAGAGGGAGAGAGAAAAAGGAGGCGAAATAGATAGAGATAGAGCAGTAACCGGCGGCGATTCCGGATCAGATAAAAACCAGTTGCCGGCCTGAGCTTAAACGGAGGAGCGATTGTTGTGCAGTATTTATAGGGTTCTTTTTGGTGTGAATTTCCCATTTGAGCTGGGTCTCACTATTATTATTTTTTGATATTATTAATTACTATCTAAGAAAACAAAATATAGAAAAAAATAACTTTTATTATATGTATGTATTACATATAGACATATATTTATTAATTTGGTTGAATTATACAAAATAAATCTTAAACTTTGTAATTTGTATCAAACATACCCTTATATATCCCAAATGAGTTCAAAATTACCCTTATATTAATTTTGAATGGAAATCTTGTGTAAAAAATACACATGAACTTTCAACCGTTAGTTTTTCTCGTCCCTTCTTCAATATAAAATCAATTGTGTGTTAATATACCAAAAACATTTTTTATTTGACTATTTATCATTTTGGTATGTTTTAAGGTAAGATTTTGATTTTGGAATTTTATAAGATTTTGTGGGATTTGATGTTTTAACCTAAAATTTTAGTTCTTATTTTGGTTGCTAGAAAATTGGTCTAAATTAAGAATTGAATAATTAAGAAAAAAATGAGAGTATCTATTGGAAAAAGGATATCTATATAAATTATTTTAAAATTGGTTCTTTTTAACTTAAGAAAACTTCAAACAAACTAATCACCATATTAACGATATGAGCATTTTTCAGCTTTCTTTTTTTAATTTTAAAGTTACTTTTGAAGTGGTGTATATACGATTTCGGTTCATATACTAATGGTGAAAGTATTTTTGAACTTTTTTTTTTTTTTTTTTTAAGTTAAGGGTATTTTGAAAACTTTTAAAAGTTTAGGAGTATCTTTTGAATAAAACTTAATAGTTTTCATCCCAAACTAACAATAAGGGTGTTTTTTTTTTTTTTTTTAACTATTTAATGATATTTTTGAAACTTTTAAAAGTTTAAAGGTATTTTTGCCACAAAATACAAAGTTCAGGGGCATTTTTAAAAAAAAAATAATTCAGCCTTTTAATTTTATGTCTAGTTTCCATTTGGTCTCTAGATAGCCATATATATTGTAGACCCCTAAATCTATTTTACTTATTAATTATATTTAAGTTTTTATGGTTATGAGCTAATGATGTTTATGTAGTTGAATGTTATGCAAAGTATGTTATGATAGTGTATAATGTTTAAAAGAGGAAAATTTCCTAAATATGAGTAATCAAGCTCTTGGGTGAGGTAAGAGAACTAACACTTAGATGGAAATCAAAGGACTAGATGCGATGAAGGCACGTATTACTATGTGGTTAAGGGTCCAAGGGTTATGCGATGGCAATGAGTAATAAGACACGTGTAGAGGTTAATGAAGGTGTTGGTGTGCAGAAGGCCTAAGCAGAAGCGCGTAAGGCAAACAAGTGTATGCGTAGGCTAGCAATGCGGTGATCGAGGGAGTGCAACGTTGTTTGAGTATGCGTTGGCTAGAAGGGATACGGGCATGGATGCAAGCCTATGAGTTAGTAAAAGGCTTAAACACCCAACTTAATCACTCATTAGTGGGCTAAGTGGCCTGATTATAGGCCATAAGTGAGCTTAGTGCGTCAGGTGTCATCTTAAGGATGTTATCTGATCATTCAACCCTTAATATAAAAGTAAGTTAGGAATGAGGAACTGGGTTTGGGCATTCTACTCATGCTAAAGAAAGAGAGTTACTGCCAACCTGAAGCTTGAACAGTGAAGAAGTTAATCTAGGGTTGCCGGAGGGAAATTCTTATGGAATTGAACTAGAAGTTGAAGAGTTCCTCAAGTGCTCGAGATACTCAGGTTATTCAGACAAGTTGTAAAGATTGATAAATTCCAAGCTCAGGGAAAGGAATCAGCGATTGGAATTTTAAGGTAAGTTAGTTAAGATGTCTAGGAATAAGTTCTTAGAAGGAAGTCTCATGAGATAAAATCTGGAATTTAAGTTATTCAAACTGGAAAATTAAATCTGAAATTTTTGGTTGGATGAACAAGTAGGTAGCTACCACCCAAGCATAAGCAAGTAGCCGACCGACTGAGGCTATAGCTTAACAACATATTTTAAGTATTGGAAATTGGTGTTGAATGCATGACCTATAGCTTAACGAAATATTTTATATACATAACTTTGACGTGTTCCAATTAAGGTTTATGCCATGTTTTAACATGAGACTAAGCTTTTCAAGGATTTCCTACAACATGTTTGAGTATGCTATTTTATGATAAAGATTCATGTAAAGTTAAATTTTTTTATGATTTGTATGTAAAACTTATTCCTGGACATTGGTACCGAAGGTATGGTAAGGTACCCCATTACAGTCCTCGCTACTGAAGGTATGGTAAGGTATGAAGGATTCTATTAAGTTCTACGTGCACGTAAGATCTATGTTATCGATGTTGTTGAGATTGAGCATAATGGTTCTCTCTCAACTAAGGATATTAAGGATTGAGCAAAAGGGCTCTTCCACATGCTTAGACAAAGAAGTAGAGGTCCTTTGCAGGAAATGATGATAAATTTTATTTCATGTTTTATATGCCATGTTTTCACTTTTCCAACTTTAATCCCAAACCCCTGTAAATGGAATTGAAATTGCTTTATGAAAAGCACGTTTATATTAATTTTTTTATGAAAGCATGTTTCTTATAGTAGTCACTCATTGGGCATTTTAAGCTCATTCTTTTAAATTTTTTCTCTCTCCAGGTAGCAATCAACGTCTCGAAACCTAGAAGATCTACCAGTCAGTCACTATTCAGGATCTTCCAAGTAAATGTATGTTAGTTGGGTAACTATCTAGCAGTATATACATATATGTGTAATGGTTTGATGATGAAATTTTGATAGGATGTTGAGATTATAAACTACTATTTAGGTTTAATAAGTACTAAAGAGACAGGTTCACAGGAATAGGTTGGACCGTAGTTGTCATAAGAGGGTTGACGACTACTGCCTTCACATCCCTTCTCGATTTAGAGGATAATATGGAAGAGGGTATGACAAGTTGGTATCAGAGCATAAGATTTTGGGAAATTGAGTCATGCATTAGTTTAGGGGCCTTAAGTGATGTTATAAACCTAATAATGTGAATATTATATGAAACATACCTCAAGAAAGTGAAGGACTGACTCGAAAAATGGTTGAAAGGGATCATGACCCTATTCAAGATCTCTTTGTTCGAGGAAATCGAGATAATGTTAGAGAACCAGTGGCACAAGAAGCTACATCTGAGGGAGAATCTGGTACCCCTCAAATTAAAACTGATCCTTAGATAGAGGACATAGTGTTTGATAGGATTGCCTAGAGGTTAGCAGCCAGTGTGGGGTCTGTATAGACAGATCCAGAGAATAAATATGACATTGGCAGGATGAAGGCACTAGGTGCCACTGTATTTAAGGGTACGACTGACCCAGCAGATACAGATGCATGGTTAATTCAAATGGAGAAACGTTTTTAGGTTACTGAATGTCCTAAGGACCGTAAGGTCGAGCTAGTTGTATTTTTATTATAGAAAATAGCAGAATAGTGGTGGAGAATGATGGACTCTAAAGAAGAAAGTCAGAGGTGATGACTTGGGATGAGTTCAAGAGAATTTTTGAAGAAAAATATTATCCCGCTTCTTTTCATGAGGCAAATAGGAACAAGTTCTTAAAACTTGCTCAGGGTAATATGACATTTGTTGATTATGAACAAAAGTATACAGAGTTATCTAGGTATGCTTATACAATTATAGTTGAAGAAAAAAATAGATGTAAATGGTTTGAGAGTGGACTAAGAAAAGAGATTCGAACTTCTATGACCGTTATAGCTAATTGGATGGATTTCTCTCAGCTAGTTGAATCAGCGATGAGAGTTGAGGAAAGCCTAGCAAAGGATAGGCAAGACAAAAAGGTCTTCATAAGTGAGAAACAGAGATTCCCTTCAGGCTATGAAGCACAGACACAAATGCGACTACACAATACGGATACGATCGAATACAGCGATTCATCAATTTCTAAAAAATAAAGATACAGATATGTCTAAGGATGCATCACTTTTTTAATATATATATTTCTAAAAAACGAGGATACTGATACATTGCAGATACTTTTTTTTCTTTAAAAAAATTCTAGGATATAGATAAATTTAGCATACAAGTTAATAACAATAGCACAAATAGAATACAAACACTGAAATATAATTAAAAAAAAAAACAACATCTAAGATATTGAAGTACAATAGTTAATAAAATATAATAGAAAAGACTCATATTGCAAAGAAGAAGAAAGAGATTAGAGAGAGAACTATGAAAATAAAGAAGAACATATTGTTAAAGATATCTAAATGGTTTATATTTTTGTAGACTTTGTGGGGACTCAAATGTGAAGATGAAAATTAGATAATTCTAGTCTAGGGTTTGGTCCGTTATTTTTTTCTTTTAGTTTTGGACTCAAATAGTGAGCTTTTTAAATAGGTTACCTAATTTTAGATTGAGAAAGATTAGATGAGTTACTTGTCTTTTTTTTAAAAAAAAAAAAAAATACGCATCGAAATAAATACGTCAAATCGTATGTCAGATACATAGCTGAAAAATATCTGAAAGTATAGATACGTCAAATCGCGTGTCAGATACATATCTGAAAAGTATCTGGAAGTATCGGTATCTGATACGTGTCTGATACTGATTCTTTACCTCACATGAAGTATCTGTGCTTTATAGACTCTAGGAGTCTCAGGAAGGAGAGATTTAAGCCTCATTTCAGTAGGCAAGCAACTTCTTAAGGTAGTACAACAGGAATCCAATAGAAGAGGAGTAGGCGAAGATATAGTCAAATAATTGGGGCGTACAGTAAAGTCTGTCACTAGTTCAGTTAGGAAACCCCAGTGTGCAAACTGTGGTAAGCACCATTCAGGACAGTGTTACGAGGGGCATAATGTTTGTTACCAGTGCGGATAGTTCGAGCATTACCGGAGAGAGTGTCTTTAGTTAGTTTCAAGGGTAGAGGTTGAGCAAAAAACAGTATCCCAGATCGTGAGTCAGCCTAAGGCAGGTGCAACAAGGGATGAGGGCACCAATGATGCAAAACAGAATAGCGTAGCAGGACGACCATGTCAGTAAGGTAAGGTTTAAGCTATGACCCAACAAAAGGCTGAAGATGCACCAGATGCTATTACTGGTACGGTATCTATTCATGATAGGCCTGCTCATGTGTTATTTGATTCATGGGAGACTCATTATTTCCAACATGTTTGCATCGAATATTGATAGTATGTTAGAAACTATGCCTGAAGAGTTAATTATTTCCACCCCTGTTGGTGACATGTTGATAGTTAATAATTATTATAGAAATTATGTGATTTTAATAGAGGGACGGAGCATGGTGATTGATTTAATTCCCTTAGAATCGTTAGAGTTTGATGTTATTCTAGGGATGGATTTCTTGTTTAACTGTCATGCATCTGTTGATGGTCATAAGAAGGAAGTGGCATTCAGATTATCAGGCAAAGCAGAAATAATGTTTGCAAAAGGAAGAAAATGCTTCCTACTTGTATAATTTCAAAGGCAAAGGCCATGAAGCTATTGAGTAAGGGATACACAACGTACTTGCCTCACAAGCGAAAAAGTTAGGATTAGAGGATGTTCTTGTGGTGCAGGAGCTTATTGGTATGTTCTTTGAGGAATTATCAAGATTACCACTTGAGAGAGAGGTGGAATTTACTATAGATCTGATCCCAAGAACAACACCTATTTTTCAGGTACCCTACAAAATGACACCTGTTGAGTTGAAAGAATTGAAAACTCAGTTGCAGGAATTAGTAGATAAGAGCTTTTATCAGGCCAAATGTATCACCTTGGGGAATACCAATTCTATTTGTGAAAAAGAAGATGGCACACTCAAGTTGTGCATTGACTACAGGAAGTTGAACAAGGTGACTATACAGAATATGTATCTATTGCCTCGTATTGATGATCTGTTTGATTAGTTGAAAGGACCATCAGTGTTCTCCAAAATCGATTTGAGATCAGGTTATCATCAGTTGAAGGTCAGAGAGTCAGATGTCCCTAAGACAACCTTCAAGACTAGGTATGGGCATATAAGTTTCAAGTTATGCCATTTGGCTTAACTACCTGCGGTGTTTATGGATCTAATGAATAGGATATTTCATCCATATTAAACCAGTTTGTAATTGTATTTATAGATGATATCCTGATTTACTTAGATAGTAGGGAAAAACATGCAGAGCATCTGAGGATGGTACTGCAGACACTACGTGAAAAGTAGTTTTATCCCAAGTTCAGTAAATGTGAATTTTGGCTCAACTAGGTAGTATTCTTAGGGCATGTGGTGTCAGCAGCAAGAGTTAGCGTTGAGCAATTGAAGGAATTCATATTGAAGAGATCCCTGAGCGGAAGCAGATCATCCAAATTCTATTAATTATTGAAAACATGATTTACAGTAAACATACAAGATATGCATTCAAAATAAATTATAGCATGCTTGAAACAAGAAAAAAGGTTCAAGATACATTACCCTTGAAGAAACTTTCTCTTCACGTATCCCTCGAACATTCACGAGCCTCGAGCAAAAACGACAACTCTTAAAGATTTTCTTCAAGAACTTCTCAAACCAAACAGAGTAGATACTACCACAATGAACCTTTGGTATTCCCAGCGTGAGAACTCTGGGAATGGTGGGCTCTGACTATTTTGGTTATGAGGGATAGTTTGGGTGGAGGAAGTAGACTAAGAGAAGGCATATAACTTTTCTGCAAACTCAATCGTTCAGCCAATGCCAATGTTAGTCGTTCCTTGAGGAAGAAGATAAAACAAATTTTCTTTTATTCCTCTTGCCATAAAATCGATTACCACCCACTAAGGTGGTTGAAGATAAAATAGAGGAAGTTATGATTCAAAATAATAAAATAATATAAATAAATATGATAACTAACTTATCATATTATATTTATGTTAAACTATATGTTATATCAAATATAACATATAACCTATAGTTTTAATATTGTATCATATACAATATAAATTATAGTTTCTTTTCTCTATTTTATGGCATTTAATAGAAATCATATTTATATTAAATTTAACAACTATGAATCACATTCATAGAAAATATATTTGAATCTCATTCAAATATTTATTTCTTCATATGACAATTATATCATATATAATTGAAATAATTTAATTATATCATATATAATTAAATATTTCTTATTAATTTAAACAATTCAAAATCAACCAAAAAACTAATTCTCAACTAAATCCTTTTGAGCTACCAATGGAACCTTATGAACCTATAGCTTGAAGCTCCAACGGTACATGAATAATTAATTAAACTCTTTAATTACATTATCTACCATCCGTTAACTGTCAGGTGCTCCATTAAAGACCGACAGTTGCACTCTTCACACTACAAATATATTTCTATGTCCATTGGATATAACCAATCAACAGTATGATGACCCTTCACAAATTGCTCGTAAGTACAATTGGGCCAAATTACCCTTTTTTCCCTATAGTTACATCCAACTTCTTAAGTACCACTGATTCCTCTAATGAACAATAGATCATAGTCCTACTATGACCAAGTCCCTTTTGGGCCATGAGACGATGTGGTGCCACATTGTTCAAGACCCACAATCAACCCTTAAGGGAGCAATTTATCTACTTGCCCTTGCATCGAGGAAGAAGTGAATTCCGTCTTGTGTAGCTGTATTCTTAGCTCCCTTGTCAGAAGAATCCCCAAAATGGTAGGCTTGTTAAGTTGGCAATCTGGCCACTTTCACCCATGCGAATCAAAGGACCGACTTCATGAGCAGGAGTTCATAACTCATGCAGGATTCAGGTCATGTCACCTATGGTCATCCTTGTGAAATGTAAGTTTCTATTATTAACGACAATATATAAAGAGACTAATTATTTCGTGGTCCGGTCTTATACAAACTCTTTATATAGGATACCCACACTTGCATGTCACCACATGAATGATCAGGATCAAATCATTTGTAGCACTTTATAACACTTGTAACACCTACAAAGCGGGTCGTATTCGTAGTGTCACAAGGATAAGGTATCGAACGTTATCCATCTACTACAAATTGTTTAGTTATTATTTAAACAAGATCCACTTGTATGTCTCTACATACTTGTTTAAATTACATGAAATAATCTTGGATCTTAGTTTATTAGATTGAGTATATGCTTATAAAATAACATTTATTTTATTAACAACAATATAATTATACAGAGTTTACAAACTACGAAATTACAAGGAGATTTAGGACACCATTCCCAACAGATTCCGAGAAGACAGAAGCCATAGTTAAATGAGAACGATCCACCTCAGTAACAGAGGTACATAGTTGCTTTAGTTTGGCAGGTTACTACAAGAGATTTGTAGAGGGTTTTTCAAAGATAATTCCCTCATTAACCAGTCTAACTAGAAAAGATGCGAATTTTGAATGGACGGATAGTTGTGAATAGAGTTTTCAGGAGCTTAAGAAAGATCGGTGTCTGCACCAATCTAACCCTTTCAATTCCAGGGAAGGAGTTCGAGATTTACTGTGATCCATCCAGACAAGGATTAGGATGTGTGTTGATGCATGATGGAAAAGTAGTTTCTTATGCATTTAGACAGTTGAAGAAGCATGAGAGTAACTACCCTAAGAATAGATTATGTGTTAAGACAGGATGGAGCCTTAATGATGGAGCATAGGTTATGTGTTCATAATGACGAGGCATTGAAGAATACAGTTTTAGAGGAGGCTCACAGTTTAGCATATGTTATGCATCCAGGTAGTACCAAGATGTATATGACTTTGAAGAAATCTTACTGGTGGTCTGGAATGAAGAAAGATATAGCAGGATATGTAGACAGATGTTTGATCTGTCAGCAAGTAAAGCCAAAACATCATAGGCTTGCAGGTTTACTTAACCCATCTCCAATACCTGAATAGAAATGGGAACATGTCATTATGGATTTTCTTTTTGGTCTACCTAAGACTTCCAGTGGTTATGATGGTATTTAGGTAATTGTATACAGAATGACTAAGACGATAAAGTTTTTTCCAGTTAGAGCCACTTCTACCCTTAATCAGCTGGCCAAGACACATGTTGACAGAGTTGTAAGTCAGTATAGGGCTTCAGTATCGATTGTATCAGACAGGGATCCATGGTTCACCTTGAAGTTCTGGCCCAGTTTATAGAAGACATTTGGTACTAAGCTACATTTTAGTACAATATTTCATCCACAGACAGATGGACATTCAGAACGAATGATTTCAACATTAGAAGACATGTTAAGGGCTTGTGTATTGCAATTTAAAGGCAGTTGGGATACACATTTGCTGTTAGTGGAGTTTGCCTATAATAATAACTATCATTCTAGTATCATAATGGCTCCATACGAAGCTTTATATGGAAAACCTTGTATCCCGTCTGTTGGAATGAAGTAGGAGAAAGGAAACTAGTAGGGCCAGAATTAGTACAGATAACTTCAGACAATGTTAAGCTAATAAGAGAAAATCTGAAGTGAAGGAACTCTTATCAAAGAGTACCTCTGAGCAGAAGCAAGATCGTTCCAAACTCATTGTGATAGAAATACCGTATTCATAATCAAACAGACTAATTATGCATTTAACAATAAATTATAGCATGCTTTGAAACTTAAACAACAGAAGGATGAGAGACATACCAGTTGAAGAACTATTCTTCGCTTTGAACTCTCGCTCTCGCCAATCTAGTCAATCTCGTTATCGCTGAGATTATCAAGCCTATCGTCCACCAAATCTCGCTGTTGTCTACCCCCAAACGGACTCCTCATGAACAAGACAATAATAGAGGACACAACCACTTGGAAACCTCGGTATTCTCGAAGTGAGTATCCAGAAGGTTTGAGCTCTATTGGATTTGGTAGAGGGAAGGAGGTAGGAACGCTTGTTTACCACGACTAAGCAAGTGGGAGATATCTGAAGTCTATCGTATAGACGACTGTTTGATCATTTAATAAAAGGTATACGATCATGTAATAAACTAGGGCTGATCGTTTAGATGATTGTTTAATAAAACCCTCGGGTGCGAGATCTCTTAGAAAAATCTAGATGATCGTTTAGGAAAAGCACCCGTGCACACGATCGTTTAGTAAACTTTGAGTTGTCGTTTATGCTCTCGTTTGTTAGGCGATTGGCAGTGTTCCAATCGGTGAGGGATTATTTGATTGTTTGCAAAATGAAAACCATTTTCATTTTATCCTTCAGTTACAAAAACTGAATATAACCTCTCACTATCTCATTTAGTTATGGAGAAAAAACTGCCAACAATTATCTCATAATTGTTTAATTAAAAAATTAATATAATCATATTACATCTATAACCTATGGTTTAATATCACATCATATGCAACATATGAACCATAGTCCTTTTCTCCTCCACTAGATATAAATCATATTTGTATCATTTTCCTCCAATTAATGTATCTCATACATCATGTCAACTATATTATATATAATTGACCAATTCAATCATATAATTTATAATTGAACTCCTTCTCATCAATTTGAACACTTCAAACTGATCCAAATACTGATTCTCAACTTGAATTCATTGAATTACCAAGGGGACCTTATAGACCTATGGCTTGAAACTCCAACAGTACGTGAATAGCTGACTAAACTCTTTAATCACGAGATCCACCATCCGTTAACTGTCAAGCATTCCACTAAAGATCGACAGCTGCACTCTTCTCACCACAGATATATTTCTGTGTCCATCAGATATATCCAATCAACAGTACAATAACCCTTCACAGATGCTCGTAAGTATAGTTGAGCCAATTTTACCGTTTTACCCCTGTAGTTAAATCTAACTTTTTAAGGACCATTAATCTCTCTAATAAACAATACAACGTAGTCGTACTATGTGAGGACACCTCTCAGGCCATGAAAAGGTGTGTGGCGCCACATTGTTTAAGCCTCAGAATCAGCCTTTAAGGGAGCAATCTATCTACTTACCCCTTCTTCAGGGAATGAGTGAATTTCATCTCGTGTACCTGAGTTCCTAGCTCCCAAATAAGATGAATCTCCAAAGTGGTAGGTTTGAGTCGGTTATCTGGTCACTCACACCCATGCAAATCAAAGGACTACCCTCGAAGGCAGGAGTTCTGAACTCACTCAGGATTGAGGTCATGTTACTTATGGTCATTCTAGTGAATTGAAGTCTATGTCATGAACGGTGTTATATAACGAGACTATAACACTTCATGGTTCGGTCTTATACAAACTTCTTTGTATAGGACCCCTCGGCTCGCATGTCTCCACATGAATGATTAGGATTAGACCATCTATAGCAAGTCACAACACTTGTAACTATTCTACAAAGCGAGCCACATCCGTAGCATTACCAGGATAAGGTTTCTCACCTATATCCATATACTATAGACCATTGTGGTTATCACTTAAGACATCATCCACCTGTATGTCACCACATACATGCTTAAGTTACAATGACAACTAGAGATCTTAGTTTTTGGTTTGTGGTAAAGCAAATAAAACATTTAATGTTTCAAAGACGAAAGTGAAGAAAATCATATATTATTACATCACAAGCGTTTGTTCAATATAGTGTTTACAAACTACAAGACCCAACGAGATTTTAGGGCATCATCCTCAATATGAAGATGGCTCGAGACAGACAAAAGAGCTATGCAGATAAGAGAAGAAGAGAATTAGAGTTTGAGATCAGAGATTGAGTGTTTCTATGACTATCTCCGTAGAAGGGGATACTTAGATTTGGTAGGAATGGGAAGTTGAGCCCAAGGTAGATAGGACCTTATGAAATAATTGAACGGGTCGGGCTAGCAACTTACAGCTTAGCCTTACCTACTGAGTTATCCAAGATACATGATGTTATCTATATTGAGGAAGTTTGTTCCAGATCCTACTTATATTCTCCAATATCAGCCAGTACAGTTGAAGAAAAATTTATCGTACGAAGAAGAACCAGTTCAGATTTTTTTAAAAAAAATATAAAAGTGGTACTAGAAAAATTTTCACTATTTTACCATATGCTAACCATATATATTAACATAATTCCCTTTAAAAAAAAAAAAAAAAAAATCTATTTTAAGAATTTGGGTTTCATTAAGGTTGAAGGGCATATTTAGTTTCTTTTAGGAGTGTTTGGGATGCAGGTTCAAAATCAAAAGTCTAAAAATCAAATGCCTAAAGACTTATTTGATGGGTTCTAAAGTCTTGGAATTACAAATGCCTGTGTATGGGTGTAGGGTTTGGAAGCCTAAGATTCTAAAGCCTGTGTTTGGGGTGCATGGATGAGTTTGGATAGTCTGATTTTTTCCCCTGATTTTAGTGGTTGTTTTTTAAACGGTATAGCCTCTAGTGTATTTTGCATAATTTTTTATGATAATTTTGAAAGAAAATTTTAATATATTCATTTTAAAATAAAATTTATATTAGCTTTGTCGTTTGTAATCCTATATTAATTCATTCGGTTCATTAATTTCCATGACAATAATGTATCAATGACAATAATTTAGTTATTTTTATATAAAAGGATAGTTTTTACTAACAAAGTAAAAAACAAAAAACAAAAAACTTTGAAATTAAGTTTTATAACAAGTTCAAGTTTCCTTTAATTTCTATTTTATGTTTTTTTAAATAATAAATTTATCTTTTAGTAACAAAGTAGTAAAGTTTGAAATTTAGTATGCTAACACATTTATAACAAAGATAGTTTTGCTTTAAATCCTTAAATTATCTCTTTTTTTATACTCATGAAATGAATTTTACCTTTGAGCTTTGTATTTAATAACATTCTTAATAGAGGTGTTCAAAAAATCCCGATCAATTTAACCCAATCGATAAGATTTGGGTTGGGTTATCAACTCTTTTGGGTTGGGTTGGGTTCAAATATATGAAAATATTATGGGTTGGGTTGGTTCATGAGTTTACCTAAAATAACCTAAACCAATCGAACTTATTATCAATTTTAAAAAGTATGATTTTTTTTGCTTATAATACAATTATATATATACATATATTTATTTTAATTTTATTAAATTTAATGAATTTTTTTGTATAATTTATTCTCAAACAACTCTTAAAAAGAATTTTTTAACACTTTGGAAAGAAAAAAATATAATATAAATTGAAATTAAGTTGTTAATCTTAATTCAATATATAGAAATAAATAAATAAAATTTTTGCATATTAACATTTTACATATTTTAAGAACAAAGATTTAAATAAAGGACTTGAGTAAACCGACCCAGCCCAAATATTTCATGGTTGGATTGGGTTGGGTCTAAAAAGTTTTTCTACCTAATCGAATCCAACCCACAAACACTCCTAATTCTTAATCCATCAGTCAATTCTTTTTTTCTATTTTTTCCTCTTGGGAGAATGAAGAAGAAAAAGAAAATGAGAAATTGAAGGGAAAAAATGGAGAAAGGAGGAAAGAAAAAAAAAATATCGGTAATCACCAGTGGATTGTAGGTGTGCAATGATCGATGAAGAGAATTTGATGACCCATGAGCAACACGATTGATGCAATACTTCAGTCTTTAAAGCTCCTAATGAAAGAGTCAATTTCTTGTATTTTACTCGGTGAAAATGAGGAAAATGAGGAGAGAGTCGAAGAAGAAAAAGAAAAAGAGAAAAATACAACAACAAAACCCTAATGACCAATAGTGGGCAGTGGGCGACAAAGAACATCTAACTATCCATGACTAGCATAATCGACATAATGGTTCAGTGAGGAAGACCTTAGGATATGGGAGATTTTTTTTGTGTGTGTGAAAATAAAGAATGGGAAAAGAATGAAAAATCCAAGGGAAAAAGAGGAAGAAAGAGAGATGGAGGAAAAAAAATTGCCATGGCCAATGGTCACAAGCGACCTGTCGACAACAATTGTCGATTATCACCGACAACCATGCATCGGCCGAAGATTATCACAATGGTCAATTGACAATGGCATGATAATCGGTCGATTGTTGACGATTAAGACGATCGGTCGATCGCTGAGGGTCATGACGTTGGGTTTTTTTACCATCACTACGGTCAGTCATTAACATTCATGATATTCGATTGTTAGTGATCACACCGGTTGGTTGTTGACGATCAAGATGATCGCCCGTCGATGGTGAAGATAGTCAACGGTTAAGATGATCAATCGTTAACGGTCACAATGGTTGGTTGTCGATAATCAAGACGATCACCCACCAACGGTGAAGACGGTCAACAGTCGTTGACGATTAAGACGATCGATCAGTTACTGATTGTCAGGACAATTGGTCGTTGACCGTCATTACGTCAGTTGTTAACAGTCACAACAGTTGATCGTTAACAGTCACAACGATCGATTGTTAACAGCCATGACGATTGGTCATTAATGATCTCAACACTCGATTGCCAACAATCAAGTCGGTCGCCTGTCGATAGTGTCGGTCAAGTAATCGGTCGTCGATAGTAAATTACAAAGTTGGCTCACCTTTCTTGCCAATGGTCATTGACGACCACTAATAAGAGGTAGGCAACGATAAATTTTTTTTCACATACCTATAGTATTCATTAAAAGATATATTCCAAACCCATGTGTTTGGTTTCATAATCTCAAAAATTCTATTCCAAGTATCCAAACATGGAATTAGCTTCAAATGTCAAACCCCATAATTCTTGAATACATGAGTCAAACACCTCCTTAATGTAAACTTCGAAACTTCGGATAAATTTATTATGTCCTAGATTTTGAGTATTTTCATTTTTATATTTAAAATTTGAGTTTTGTTCCAAAACATATCTCTAAACTTTGAAATCTTCAAAATAGATCAATTGTAAAAAATGCCATGTTAATTTGCATAAATCGCGAAGTTTTATCTTATTTTAATGGGAAAAATAATTCTTCAACAGTATTTCCGGAAAATTTTGAAAATAAAATCACCAATTAACTCAACCTATGTGTTAATTAACAATAAAAAAAAAAATTATGTAGTAACCTGAGATCTGTAATTCAAATTTTCATTGTAAAATAAATATAAAACGTACTCCGAAATTAGTAATATTTTCTATGCCCCATACCACAAGAGTTTTGATAAGTGTCTATTTGTTTTTATTTATTTATTTTTATTTTTTGTTTTATAGATTTATGAATTTTTAAGTTATACATCTATTAATGAGATACAAACATCTTTTTCCATTTAAAGAAAAGACAATTTACTTTTTAGACACAATAATTGAAAGGTTTGATTTTTATTAGGACCCCCAAAAAAAAAAAAATCAATGGTTTAAGTAAGTGATTTGAATTTCAATTTTGTGTTTAACGGGTTCATGATTTTAAAGTGTGAGACAAATCATGATCTTTTTTTCCGACAATATATGAGATGAAAAATCAAACTTCAAATGTCGTGGTCATTAGTATAAGTTCATGTCAGAGCTATTCTCATATTGACAAATTTATCATAAATTTAAAAGGCACAAACTTAAAAGATTATAATAAATTATATAATCACCTATTCTCGAAACTAGAAATTTTGGACAACATTCATAATATATACATATACCACAAGCTGATAAAGTATTTTTTTTTAAAAAAGAAAAAACTTGAGTCCAACTTAGGATGCAACCATCTCTTGTGTAATATCATCGAAATATCACCAACATCGAGGTATCAATAAGAAATCAAGTAGTAACATCGTTTTTATAGAAAACCGATGAAAAATCGGTGATATATCGAAAATATCGACAATAACATATACAAATACCATGCACTCGAACTTGAGTCTCGTTTGGGTTGTTGTGCAGATTTGACAACATCCCATAACAGTGTATCATGTGGTTATCTTTTTTTAAAAAATATTTTTTTAATTTTATTTTTAGTGGATAAGAAAAATGGTCGCTTTAGAAAATTTGTAGCATTAGATTGGGTGCTAGGCTACATCTAATCATTGATTTTTTTTTTTTTTAACTAAAGAAAGTTTTTACTAAAAAAAACCAGTATAGAAATTTCCCATTTCTCTTTTAGCAGTTATTTGATGTTTTTATTATTATTTTTTTAAAAAATAATCGATTAAAAATAAATTCAAATATCATAATCTTCTTAAATTATTTGTCATTGGCAAGTAAGAATGCTGGACAAATCACTTATAATATGGTGCATATTATTTGTTAAAGTAAACAAAGATAATATTTTATAATGTGATCTTGGAATTTTTTTGTAGAACTTCTAATTTCTTTTTTGCAAAAGATTTTTGTAAGAACCTTTTCTTTATAGTGTCCTATTTCTTAAAATCCTAAATGATTTTAATTTTAAAGTTTTATTTCTTGATAATGTTCTATTGTTTAAAATTTTAAATGATTCTTTTTAGACATTAAATTGAAACAAAAATAAATATTTGTGAATTTCTTTTTTAAATTCCATTTGATAACTATATAATTCTTTTAAAAGAAAATTAAACTTATAAACATTATCAGGCTTATTTTGTTTTAATTTTTAATAATATTTTAAAAATCATGTCACATTATAAAAATAAAAAAAATAATTTTTTAATCTTGTTTTTGGAATTTAACTAACAACCCAAATATTAATTTGAAAAAATATAGAAGCTCATTGTAAATAAATCATAAGTAAATAAACATGATTTCTTTTCTTTTCTTTTCTAAAAAAAATTATGTAGTTATGAAGTGAGACATTAGTTTTAGATTTTTTAAATAAAATTTATAAATACTATTTCTATCTAAAGAGGAAAATTGCTATTTTTAAACTAAAAAGTTTTTACCTTAAAATTACTTTTTCTAAAATCTTTTGTACTTTTTTAGATTTTAAATGAAGGGTCCCATTTTATCCCTCATTTAATGTTTTCAATACTATATTTATCTAACACAATTTTAAGTCCTAATCTTAAGTTTAAAATTGGAAGGAACTTCATTTTTCCATTAAGCTGGCTTTAAAAAAAATATTTTGTCTAATTTCTACTTCAAAATTGGATAGATTTTTTTTAAATATATATACAAACTCTAATGTTAGAATCAAGGATTTTGGAAGCATTGATCCAATATCTTTTACTTGAAAATTTATTGGTAAGAATTAAAGCCTTTAAACTAATTTAAGTTTAACGGAAAAAAAAAAATGAATCGGCTAAAAAAACAAATCAGACTCGGATAAATAAAATTAAACTAACTTAATTTTGAGGAAAAAATGGAGATGACTTAAAAAAACCTAAGGGAAGTACCTGGAAATTAGACCGATTTTTTTTTTTTTTTAATTTTACTTTTTAAAAAATAATTTTAAGGTTATAATCAAAGGCTTCTGAATCCCTTGATTGTAACATTACAATTTATAATTTAAAAAAAAAAAAGTGTTTAGCGGAAAGTTTCTTGGTTTTTCTCATAAGGATTCTTACGAAAAGTATCAAGAAATTTCAATTCTAATTAAATTTACGGAGGTTTCTTTATTTATCCATGATTGTTTATCAAAGTATTGAAAACTTGAAAAAAAAAAAAAAAACAATATTTTTGAACTTGGTCGTGAATTCAAATATTTTCGTAAGAGGATGAAATTTAATTTAAATAACAACAAGAATCTAAGCACAATTTTCATAATGTATGTTTGTTGAATTATGTTCGATTTAGTGGACTATAAATTTATCATCATAATAAGTTATTTTTTTGAAAAAAGAAAAATAAAATTTCATTCTTAATATAATAGATGTGAGATTACAAATTTTATCTCTATGGTTTAGAAAAAAGTTGGATTTTACTCCACGTTGTTTTAAAAATTAGAATTTTATCCTTATAGTTTCAAAAAATATCATAAATAGTTCATTTGACATAAAAATTCTTTGAATAGAGTTTTGTCATTCCATAGAAAGTAAGAGGTTGTTTGAGAGGTTATAATGTAATCAAATGAGTATTCAGGTTACTGAGAATCGGAGAAATGTTGGAATATGTAAATACATTGAGGGTGACATGAAGATGGGATCGTGAAGTGTGAAAGCGATGAAAGAAAAAAGGTTGGATTGAAAACTGTGGAAACGGAATGAGTTTGGTATTATAAAACGGACTCAAAACGTTCAATCCAAATATGGATTTTTTATTATATTCTATTTCAAACCTATCTCATTCTAACCATACAAACAAATCCTTAAATTCAAATCTTTAAATAATAATAAGGTTAAATTCTATCGTTTTTCAAATTATAGGAAGTAAATTTGTGGTGTAATTTAAAAGTATTTAAAATATTACCCTCTATGAATATGATATATAAAATTCGAAAAAGAGGCCAGGAAATTTTTCATTATTAGGGAACACACGTGTAAAACGTGTAAGTTAAGACGACTTCAATAACCATTTTTTTCAATTGATTTTTTATTTTTATTTTTATTATTATTATTTTTTTTGTGATTTTCCCTTACTAATATAAGAAAATTAAGTGGGAATTGCAAAACCCAACCCAAAATTATATAGCCTTAAAATTTTTAATCAGTCAATCCCTTTTTAAATTGAAAATGTTTAAATTTAGATCATATTTGGATTAATTAGAGGAAAAAAATATATTCTTTTATTAAAATAGTTTTTAATTAAACTTTTTTTTATAAAAAATTGTTAAGTTATTTTGACTTGTTGTCAAAAACTTTAATTTTGAAAATTTTCTTTATCAATCTTTGATTTTTTTTTGATTTTTTTCTAATTTTCAATTTCACTTTTCATTGTCTTGTCTTGTTCGACACATTCTTCTTCCTTTTATTTCTTCTTCTCTTTCTATCTTTTTTTCTTTTTTAATTTTCTTTCATTTATCCGATTTTTGTTTCTTTTTTTTTCCATAAGAATTATGAGGTTGAAATTTGTATCCAAGACTTGAGAGTATCCATTTCATAAGTGGCTTAACACCAACAAGCCAATCATCAAATTTGAATATAACGAAACATTAAATATAAAAAGCAATGAAAACTAATTTGAAAGAAACTACTTTTTTTTAGTCCACAAATTTGCACCACCTTTAGAAATACTTCTTAAAAGTTCGAAATAAGAAACGTGAATAGTTATTAAACAAGTTTATTACTAAAAAAAAAAAGAAGAGAAATGTGAACGATATCAAATAGACCAATAATTTTTTTTTTCTTTTTTATAAGACTTTAGGAGTATGATGTCTATTAGAAATAAACATGAAAAAATGGCATAGATGACCCAAAATGAAGGACATGAATTGAAATATTTGTATATTTGTGTATCGTAATATTTGTGTATTGATAATAACAATTATTAGTGATATTAGTGACAGAAGTTAAATAGATATAAGTCATATTCATGTATTAGTGATATTGAATTTAGGTAGATACCAGTGGTAGAAGTTTATTAGTGATAAAAGTCTATTATTGATAATCACGATAAAAGTTTCTCAATAATAGCTACTAATAGCTTTGAACGTTAATCTTTCAAAATTGATAATCACTAATGAAAGTCTATCATTGATAATCACTGCTATTAGTGATAGCCACTGATTGAAGCTATCAATGATAGCCATAGCCATCAGTGATATCTATATATTAATGATATGACTTAGGTTTATATTAATAAAATGAATGATATTAATGATTGGTGATATGACTTAGGTAAATATTTACTTATAGACCTCTTATTAATAAACTTCTATCATTTATAGCCTTAAATGTTAATCTTTGAAAGATGACAGTTTCATTTCAAAAGTTGGTAACTACTTATAAAAGTTTATCATTGATATCTACTGATAGCCTTAGGTATTAATATTTCAAGTTGGATTCCAATTGATCAAAGTATATCAATGATAACCATTGAAAATTGATAGCAAATTGAAAGGTGATATTTCAAGCATTACTATTTTAAGATTGTATTAATATTTCTCAAATTGAAAGTTATCACTGAGAACAACTATCAATAATAGTAACTATTTTAAGGTTGTATTAATATTTCTCAAATTGAAAGTTATCACTGAGAACAACTATCAATAATAGTAACTAATAGTAGCTATTAGTGGCTATCAATGATAGATGTTATTAGTTGTTATTATTGATAGTTGCTATCAATGATAGTTTTTAATTTGAGAAAATCGAAAGAAGAAGTGTGAAATGATGGGTTACGTTTGGGCTTTTTAGTTATTTACTTATATAGCTATCACTGATAACTGTTATCAGTGATATCTGATGCTAATTTTAGTCATTTACCTATATAGCTATCACTGATTGTTATTTGTGCAACCAGTCCTAGTATTATCCCATAAAAAAATTCTAATAGTCACATTGATGATTTTTCGTCTTCTCTATTTAAGAAAAAAAAAACTGATGTAAAGAATTTGGGTTGAATTGTAATAGTGTTTCATGTTTGATTGAAACAACATTTTGTACATTTTACAATTTATATAGATTTAAATGCAACAATGTAAGTTTAAAATATTGTGATGATATTGAAACTTAAAAAATGTGGTTGTAACGATTAGTTACTTATCGATGGTATTCGAGTAGAACCTCTCTTAGTGGTTCAAGGATAAATCAAAAGAAGCTGGTGGGCATGCAGCAACCCAACTTGAGGAGTGAAGCATGAATAAACTAAGATCACATTCGAATAAGAGAAATCTTAAGGATATGAAAGTATAATTAAGAATGGTTTAAAAGAATTGAAAGTTACAACTTATACCAACAAGGTGCAAATGTTTAAAAGAATTGAAAGTTACAACTTATACCAACAAGGTGTTTTCGACGGCTCAATCATAAGAACTTCAAACTTAAGCGTGCTTAGCTTGGAGCAATCCTATGAGATGATGTTACCATGTCCAGAGGATGCAGTAGAATACGGAGTGCATCAAGTGCCGAATTCAGATTCCGAATCCTGGACCTAGGACGTTATCTCTTTCTTTTACACCATGTATATTTTACCCACAAATCACATCTCTTTGTTTTATAGGTACCTTTTGTGTTTTGTTCCCTTCTATTTTTAATTAATTTTACATTTTTTTTTTTTTTTTTTTTTTTTTTTTTTTTTTTTTTGTCTAAAGCTTCTATCAATTCCTATTGCGTCTCCATATTCTCTTATATCTATTGTGTACCGTTCCCTTTTTTTCTTTATCTTTTTCTCTTTCATTAATAAAGGTTTATTAAAGTAATATATATATATATATATATATATATATATATATCAGGTTCTATTTCATCTTTCACTCAAGAACATTTAAAATTATAAATGAAAATATGTTACTTCATATTTATCTCTTTTATTACCTTTAAACTTTATGTCCAATATATACTATTTAAAATTTTAAAAAATTTATATTCTTTCAATCGTTTATACTTTACCCTACAAAAATTATGTTTTAAAAATTTTAAACTTGTCTAATACATTTTATATTCATTATAACTTAACCAAATTATATATATTATATTTAACCACGTGCACGCACCTACCTTCAAATAAGGAATAATAAAAATCTGTTTAACATATGTGTTTAGGCTACTTCCCATCATTAAGCAGCAAACGTTGACAACAAAGACTTGTTAAAATTAATATCATATGTTTACGAATGTAATGAGGACTTAGAAGCTCTTTCTTAAACATTTATAAATAATAAGAAACACACCAAAATTCATAATAAAATTTTTAAATTAATGAATTAGCCAAAGTTGTGTAGGGTTTTTGGAGATGCACTAACTCTATAAACAAACACACAAATGTTTGTCTACTTTTTTAATGATAGCTTATTATTATTATTATTATTATTTATATTCATTCGATCAAGATGTACATAGTTCAACTAGCATAAAATATTCATTCTCGAAAATCTTTCCCTAATCGCTGTCTCTGACAAAAAATGATGTAGTGGAAGTCGAATTCTGATGCTTCATGTTCTGTTGAGCAAGGGAAAGAGGGCTGGGTTGGCTTATCTGAGACTTCTTGGATAACCCGATCTCTAGTAGTTGTGAGTTGGAAAAAAAAACAAGGATTTAATTCATTCATTTTTTTGAAGCTCAAGTGCCTGCGATGATCGAAAACTGACGTTTATTGTGGAGTCTGATGCTTTAGACCTTATAAATTTCCTTAATTCTAAGGAGTCTAATCTTACTGAATTAGGTATTGTTGATGAAATCCTTTTTGTTGTATTCCTCTACAAATGTTGACATTTTCATTTCTCGCCTAAAGAGGAGAATAAAGTTGGGCATTCTATTACAACTTTGCATCATCTATCTTAAAGGTTCTTTAGTGTGGAAGGATAATTTTTTAATTGTATCATCTCCATCATTCATGGTGAGTTAGAGTCGCAGAAAAAAAAAGAAGTTGGTATAGAATATATATTATATCAATCTCAAAAAATCAAAATTTAGATTCCTCTATTCCATATATGATGAAAAATAGGAAAATTATTTTCAATGACAAAACTGTTGAAAATATTTAAAAATATAGTAAAATATCATAGTTTATCTTAGACACAGATACTAGTGTATGTCTATCGCAGATAGACAGTGAAATTTTACTATATCACGTAAATATTTTGGTTCATTTTATTATATTTAAAAATAACCCTTAAAATATTTCCTCCTAAATACGAATGAAAAGAAAAAAAATAATTTAAATATTGGTCATTCAAACATATATTTTTTTTCGTGGTGTCATCTAATACGTTTTGTCAGCTTCTTCTTCATTAAAATAATAATAATAATAATAAATAAAGTTTTACTTGAAATATACTTCAAAAAATAATTTCGTTTTACTTGCAATGTACTCGTTTGTGTATATATATAATCGAGAGAAATGAAATAGAAAATACAAAAATTAGCTCAAGGCCCGTAGATAGCTCAATGATTATTCAAAGGGAAAAAAAAAGTAAGAAATTAATTCATTAATTTATCTTATACAAAAAAATAATTATATCTAAAAGGGGGGAAATGAAACGTGGTCAAAGTTTAATAAATAACAATGGATATATGTATATTAATTAATGTAGGTATGTATTCTTAATGGACATCAACTAAGTATTTAAAAAATAATAAAAATAAATTCATTAATTGTTTTTAATTTATGTTTATATGAGTATATTTATTTTTATGAAATTATTTTAAATGTCAAAACTGTTGAAAATATATACAAATAATAGTAAAATATTATAGTTTATCTCCATGATAGACTATTATCTATGTCTATAGTAGTTTATCGCGATTTATTGTAGATAAATTGTGAAAGTTTGCTATATTTGTAAATATTTTAGTTCTTTTTTTTTCTTTTTTTTCTTAAGTTCAACAACATCACACATGAAAATTTGAACTTCTAATTATTTGGTCGTGGATCATGCCTTAACCCACTAAAGATAAATTGTTGTTTGAAAATAGGACTATAAATTAGATAAAGATATCAGATTTCCTAAACCAAAAAAAAAAAAAAAAAAATTCAAACCTAAAAAAAAAAAAAAGTAATATATTTATTTTCATGACATATTAGTAAAATTATAATTTGATTACTAAGGATATAATGGTCTAGGAATGTATTCTCTATCAAGGTTATTGACAAATTGCTTTCTTTCAATTTAGGATTATATTTCACAAATGTAATAAAATATTGAAACTAAATATATTAAAATTACACAAATTGTTGATAGCTTATAGCTTTTTTTAATATAAACAAAATACCCACCATATTATGTGCAAATCAGCATTATTATTTTTAAAATTTTGAAGTTGAAAATAAGATTAAAAAAGTCTATACATAAAAATAAATATTTAAAAATCCACACCAATATTTATTTTAGTGTATAATTGTGGAAGCAACCCTCACAATATATATCAATAATTTATGAACCATGTGAATCTTGCCAAAGAGATTCTATCAAGAGATTTTATTAATAAATAAATAGTATATGTGGTAATTTTTTTAATAGAAAACATATTATAATAGTTTAACAATAATTAGAGAACCTTAATTTAATTAAGTTAAGTTTAGACCGATAAGATGAATTAAAATTTTTTTTGGTGGATTTTGTCGGGACTAACTTTCTCATAACAAATTTAGTATCTATTAACCTTTTTTCAATAATGATTAAAAAAGATATTCATATTGTGTCTTATTTTGAATGAAAAATTTTATCATCATTTTACTAATTAAAACAATCAACATCAAATTAAAACTAAGAATTAGTTTTAAGATTTATTGAAAGTATAGGGATTAAATTTGGACATTATTGAAAGTACGAATACAAAAATGGTAATTTAACCAATAAGAAGCTGTAACCGGAAGGAAAGAGAAAAAACCTAAAATTTTCAAGTTGTATTCTTTTGAATTTTCGATTTCATCAAACTACATACACTTAGATATATGTTGTAATCTTAACTTTATATTGTAACATTTAACCTCAAATTTTATCATATTAAAAATGTATAAAAAAATCAACAAGCACGGTGGCTTCAACATTTTAATAATATGAATTGGAGATTAAAAGAAGGATTATCTGACACACAATGTAACGTGTTATATACAATGTTACAGCAAATTCAAGGACAAGTAGTAAAATATAAATAAAACAACTAAAAACAGAACAAAATGTTTGGTAACTCAGTTTGATGCAATATCACCTACGTCTGTGGGGTAGTATGTCCAGTAAAGATAATTATATATATATATATAAAGTTAAATGATTACAACGTTGTTTTTATTCGTAAATAAGCAGAAATTACAGTAACACACAAATAACCTAACTTAGTGAATGATCGCTTAGGCTTCCGTTAAATATGAGACTCATTCTCAATGAAACTTAGACTCTCCCTAAGTGCTCTCTTTCAACAAGAACTTCTAATTTTCCACCTTCAAATTATAACAACTCCACTTAAAAATCTATTATCAAGTAGCGAAAAAAAGCTTCAAGATGATCTAGAGAGACACCTCCAAGATCACAATGTTTCTTGCTTCACAATCACTAACTAAAATTGACACATTTGTTAGATACGACAAACACACAAGACAATCGACACAACAATTATTCAAAAGCGGTAATTTTAAAAGAAGTACAGTAACCTCTTAAATAAGCATAATACATGGTAAAGGAAAAACAGACCCATACCATAATCTGGTGAGGCTAAAGAAAGAAAAAAAATCCTTCAAGATAAACCCCCATAATTTTTCCAATAAAGAAAAATATATTCATACTATAATAACATTTATACAAATATTTTATAAAAAAAAACATTTGTACAAAACACCCTGAAGGACAATAATTCGAAGGACAATGTGACAAACATCTACAAGACGACTTATACAATATCCTTAAAAAATATTACCAACGCTAAATCTCTCACAGAGAGAATAAATTTTATCTGATAATGTTGGATTAAAAAATAATAATAATAATAATAAAGTTTTGGGGAAAATAATAATGAAAGGAAGAAAGGCATGAAAAACGTGGAAACTGCGTGAAAATAATTGTGGGGCCCACACGTGAGGAAGGGAATGGGCAAGTAGCCAGAAAAAAAAAAAGCCAAAACAAAACTTCTTTCTTTTTCTCTCCACATAAATTGCATTCCTATTTGATTTTTTTTTTTTTAATTATGAAAATGATGCTGACTCTTTTTACTTCTAAATTTCTTATTTATTAGGATCCTTTTAAGTATAAAAAATATTTTAAAAAATATTATTTATTTATCTAATCTTTAACAATATTTTAAAAAATGAAGCCAACTTTTAAAAATTTTAAAAAGTAATTTTTACAATTTTTTTTAAAATTTGACTAAGAATTAGAAAAGACGTTCGGAAAAAAAATTGAGAAAAAACAAATTTATTTTTAAAAAAAAAAAGTTACCATACGGATCTTAAAAACACAAATTAGTTAAATTTTTTGTTGGTTTAATTAATAAGTTTTGTTTGCTTAAATTTTATTTAACGATATTTTCAATCTAGATTTTTATTACAGGTTTAACAAAATTGTGCGGTGGAGAATTAATGCCGGAAAAACTCTGAAAAATAAGCAAAAACAATAATTGAGAAATTATAAGAAAAGGAAAAAAAAACACACACACATAGAGATGTCACGGGACGGGACGAGGTCGGGGATGTCATTCCTATTCCCATTCTTACTTCCTATTTCATTTCCCATCTCCGTGAAATTTCTCACGGGGATCGAGGCAGGGATTCCCTACGAGAAATTTTTTTCCGTTACTTTTTTTTTAAATGTCAATTAATTTAAATCACTAATGTAAGCAAATTTTAATTAAATAATTAAATTTATCACTAAATTATTTATTATGATTAGTTTTATATGACTATTTGAATTTAAAGATAAATTACTCAAATTTTCTCCCAAAAAAGCTAATTAATTTTTTAGTAGAAAGAAATAAATATAAATTAAATTATTCACATACATAATTTAAATATAAACATTCAATTTTAAATATATTCATTATCTTTCCCAATAAATAATCAAATTTGAAATTTAAATGTAATATTTATATAATAATAATAACAACATAACATTAGATAACTAGACTAAATAAATATGTAAAAGCTAATCGAGGCGGGGACGGGGAACGGGGCGGGGATCGAGTTCCCCGTCCCTGTCCCCGTTTAGCTTACGAGGAATTTTTTCTCCACTCCCTCCTTCATTCCTTGCGGGCCCCATCCCTGTGGGGAAATTGGACATCTACACACACAAAATAATTGACATAGAAAACTCTTAAATTAGAGAAAATTAATCACGACCGATAAAAAAATACATTATCACACAAAATTCAAATTTTTTAAACCACCTTACATCCTTTTCTCACTCTCAAACTAGATAATATATAAAAAAATAATAATAATTGAGATATTACAACGAAACTTTAAGTTATGAGTTCTTTATATATATATATATATATAGGGAGAGACCATCACATCTTTATACATTTTTTAGAATATTACTATTAAAATATTTTGTCAAAAATTAACAATTAAACCATCAATTTTTAAAATAATAACTGATTTTCTTTGTTTATTGAATCATGTTCAAATTGACAATTGAGATTTTGTATGATAAGATATAAACAAAAATGCATTAAAATTTACCATCTAGATTCATAATTAAACAACTTTCAAATTTGTTATAAAGAGCTCCACTTACCTTTATTTCTCTCTTCCAAAAATAATTGATTGGAAGTAGCCCTACAATGCACTTGTTATTTTCTTGATCATTAGAAACATGCCAAAAGTTTCTATTTTTTTTTTCTTATGAAGGTGATAGTTATGTTATACTTCAAACTTTATTTTATAACTAAATATATGTTTTATAGTTCTTAATGTTTGTAACATGCATTTCAAAAAAAAGAAAAAAAAAAAGTTAATATATAGTGTGTTTTTGCATATTGTTTAAAAAGTTTCAACTTAATCCTTATTTTTCTAACATTTTTCACTTTAATCCTTCACTATTAGTAAATATCAAAATTAAATTGATTTATAATCAAACTTACATGTTGCACGACATAATACTTAATGGATTGATATAAGTTAAAGTGAGAATAGGTTGCAATATAATTAGGCTTGCTGGAAATCATAAGAGTGTGGAAATAAGTTAGGAATCGAGGGCGGAATGGAAATGAGATCATGAATCAAACGGTAGAAAAGAGGGTTGGGTTGAAAATCGTGGGAATGAGATGAGTTTGATATTACGAATTGGATCCAAAACGCTCAATCCAAACATGGTTTTGGATAACATTACGTTACAAACTCATTTCATTATGGGCCCCAAACAACCTCTTAACGCTTGATTGGTTATACGATAAAATAGTGTAGCTTCAATAAATTTTCGAATATTAAACATGTTTTTAAAAGTAATTGTGGAGTTCATTTGTATTAAAAAAAAAAGTATTTATAAGTGTAAATAAAGGGAGTATAAAGAACTAGAAAATTTTTCATAACTTCTATTAAAACATATAGGAGAGACATAGTATTTTGGAATGTTTCACCCTATTTTAAAGGTAAAAATACTTTTGGTTCCAAAATTTTATGAAAGTAATAATTTAGTTAATAAATTTTAATGGGTAACAATTTTAGTCCCTGTATTCTTAAATTTATAACAATTTAGTCCCTAAATTTTAATAAGTAGCAATTTAGTCCTTATATTTAGAAATTTATAATAATTTAGTCTATAATGTGAAAAATCTCATCAAAATTAAGTGGATTTTTTTTATTATGTAACAACTTAGTCTTTAAACGTGTAAAAAATCTATTAAATTTTAATAGTACTTTTTAAAAAATCTATTAAATCTTAATAGTACTTTTTTCATGATGGAGACTAAGTTAGTATAAATTGTAAAGTATAAAGACATAATTGTTATTTATTAAGGTTTAAGGAGTGCTAAAAAAAAAGTAAAATGACTAAATTGTTACAAATTTAAAAGTAATATAAATTTGATTTTTATCAAGTAAAAGTGAACTAAATCGTTTCTTTCATAAAAATTTCAAGAACGTACCAAATGTGTTTTTTAATTACTTATATATTATAAATTATTTTAACTTTTTTTAAAAATATTTTTAATTGATATTTCAAGTGTAATCACATTTAATTAACACGTCACCATATCCATGCCAAAACGTCATGGTCCATACAACATTTCGTTAATTTATTTTTGCAAAATCACAGACTTTCATTTTTTTTTTTGTTTGAAATTTTCATCCTTCAAATTGACAATAGTTCCAAATTCTAGGGGTCAAAATATAAATTTTTTTTGTACGTTTTTTCTTTAAAAAAAGTTAAAACTAATTAATTTTATGGAGAAATCAACTTTTACCCTATCTTCTAAAAAAAAAAAAAACAACTTTTACTCTTAAATTTATCAAGTTATATCATATTTTACTCAAAAATTTTAATTTCATCAAATCCATTGCAATATTAATTTTTAACCTTAATTTTTTGAGAAGATAAATTTTTGTTTGAAAGTTCATTAAAAATGTATTTTCATAAGCTTTCCACAAATTACAAAACATATGAATGGTACAAAATTGATGAGATTTTAAAGATTAAAAAAATTAAATCTAAGTTTTTGTTAACTTTTGCCTTTAAAACTTTGCATTAATACAACTTAAATTTGTTCAAAATTTTTTAATATAAAAAAATGGGTAAAAAATTTGATATTATTGAAATTAGTAAATTTATCGAAATTATTACATTATTTTTACAAAAATTAGTAGATATACAATGAGGTAAATTGAATAAATAGTAGAAATTGCAACTCTAGATACCGTATCTCGTCTGGTCTATTTTTATTTATTTTTAATTTTTCTTTTTAATCATTATCGTATGCTAAAAGCATAAAGATGAACAAAAATAATAAATTAGAAATTTAGAAACTTAATTCTCTCTCCATATTTCGCGTATTCTCTCTCTCTTTCCTTCTCTCCATACCGTCTCTCCCACACTCTGCATCATACTTTTTTCTAAATAAAGTTCTTAATATAACTAAAAGGAAAAAAATCTAGTACTACCGTAATATTAATTTCTCCTTTGACATGTCATTAAATGATTTATTAATTTATTATTTAATTATTTTGTGGATCTCATATAAGTTTTAAAGAACTTTTTGTAGATTTGACAAATTAAAATTTAAGTATTAGGTGCATAACCCAAACTTATTATTTTTGCAAAAATGTCAAAAAGACAAGCCTGGCCCACGAAATGTCAAAAAAGTTTGGATACACCTGATATATATGATACACCCTTGTTATATTACTGATATACGCTTAGTACACTTGATATCCTTGATACACTTCCTGATACACTACTGATATACATTTGATAGACTATTGATAGATTATTGATAGATACTTGATATACTATTGATACATAGTTGAAAATGGCTTATTTTAAGTGTTTGAAATTGGAAGGCATTTACGTAAATAAAGACTTGTGGCAATTTTGTCATTAAATAGATCCTCTTTGATTAGGGCTATTTTATGTTGGAAAGGAAAGGGTTGCCATACAGAGAGGAGAGAGGGAGAGAGATAGAAGAGAGAAAGCAGTACACGTACCACGACATTTTCTCCTACCAACTTTGCGTTGCCGGCAATCAGCTTCACCAAATCCTCATCGTCGCTGCCTTCGCCTAGAATCGTTCGGTTCGACCTCTCCTTATTGGAGCTCGCAAAGGGAGCTTACCAAAATGAAAATTGAAATCGGCGAGCGAGGTGGTTGGCAATCGACGGATGAACAACGGTACAACGAAGCAAGTAATGGTGATTGGCCAATCTTGGAGATGGAACGTGAGAGTGAGAGAGAAGAAGATAGAACATGAAGATGAGAGAGAAGAATGAGATGGAATCTGTGATGATGAAAAGTTGCCACATCTACAAATAGAAAAAGTATGTGACATGCTTGCAAATCCATAAACTCAAAATGCCACCCAATACAAATTTTCAACCTTAAATGCTACTATTGCGACAAATAATGAATTGAGGTAGTATAAAATTTTTTCCATATTACCATAGGACTAGAAATTATCTTCTCACCTTGACTGCATCTACATGTCAATTAAGTTATGCTTACTTTAACGTATAAACTCTACCAAAAGTTACTTTTCTCCCTATAAATTTTTCTTCAATTTGAAATCTCTACAATGACATATGTTTCTAGTTCTCTCCTTTATTACGTTCCACTTTCTCAAAGGTTTGAACTCTCACCCCTTTTCAACCTGGTTTTTTAATCTCCTTCCATATCAAATTCCCAACGAATTGATATTGAGTAGAATAAATTACCTTTATATTGGCATAGTAGATTTTTGTTTTCACAGTGAGCTTTAGGCGAGAGGCAATTAATTTGCAAGATTTTTAACTCTATCTACTGCCGTATTTTATTTATTTATTTATTATTATTATTTTCAATTTCTATAATAGATTTAAATTGGATATCAATTACACATGTCAATTAGTTATTGTGATTAAATTGTTGAATCTTTTTAATTCAAGCATTTCCTTCCATTGCAATTGTTAATTTCTATACATCTTTCTTTAAACATGAAATTAGTCTATTTTTACCTTATTGTTATTATTATTATATTTAGTATAAATATTAATTTTCATTTAATTCCAACATGTCTAGAAGTTTAGGAGTAAATTAATATTTGGATTTAAGGTGAATGTTTTCATTAAAATTTCATAAATACATGAAATGGCTAAACCAAACTGATTTTATAACTTAACCAAATAAAAAGAATAGAATTTGAGAATTAGCATGGTTCTTAATTTCTTGAATTAATTCATGAAAATTCCCCTAGAAATAAAAGTATGTCTTCTTTTTAACTAAATTTGAGGAAAAGTAGTGTGTTTTTTTTTTTTTGGAATTTTA